>NC_143029.1:92847500-92857500 GCF_057628025.1 Oncorhynchus mykiss
TTATATACTAGTATATATGATTATTTACTATTGTATAAATTATTATATATGATTAAATACTATTTTATAAATTATTATTTATGATTCTATAGTATTATATATGATTCTATAGTATTATATATGATTCTATACTATTATATACTATGATAACAGATGCACAAGATGTAGATATTGATACCTGTATTCCATGCATGTGGTCTCTCTCAGTGCTACAAGGTGAAGTGTCTGGAGACAGATGGACCCCCTGGACCTGAAGGACACAGAGGACAAAAGGTACACGCTAGAGTCCTGGACGGGTCCGTTTGTTTATCGACTCCACACGCTGGCCACATCAATCCCGAGCCCCACCCAATATCCGACACCAGGACATCATTTTCTCTGCAGACCGACCCACCCACATAGAATTGTTTCCGAGAGCCGATACGTTACCTGCAAAATAACATCAATTTATTGAATCGTTTTTATGACTCCAGGGTACTAGGCTATTAGGCTTCTCCCTGTATGAAGGAATTTGTCTACATGTCTATTCAACATTTATAGAAAAGGAAACCATGCCATGAATTAAGAATGATATATTTTTATTTTCATATTGCGATGCGTCTCTCAAATCACTTTTTAGCCTTCCTACCTAATGAAAGCCTATAGCCGAAACACAAAACAATACCTTTACATTCAATACTGTTTAGATCATCAAATAGTTTAGGCCTAATTCAACTTCAATAAACTAGTTCCAATATGGAATATGGAAGAATAGGCTACTCACATTTTTACCAGCCGTATTATTTTACAAGTCATATAGCATGCAAATGGTATAATGAACTGATGTAATCCATCCTTAAGAGTCTATTGACGCACCAGTGCGTCCATCTAAGTAACATAATAAAAAATCCCAATCAGAATCCGTCAATTTAAACTGGAGGTATTTTGGGCTGCATCTCAACCCATCACATCCGCTGATTTCAGCAAAAAATAGGTCATTTATTTAGTAGGCCACTCAAACGTTTACCAGCCGCACCAGTTTACCTGCGTACGGCGTCATGAACGAAAGCCTGAATTTATTTAATAATCAAGTGATAATTAACTGAATTATTCAAAACGATAGGCCTACCTGGTTGCACTTTGTGAAGGATGTGTATCCATCTACCGTTTTGTTGTCCTTCCAACGTGGGGATTTAAATCCCGCAGCACCTGTTTCCAACGTGGGGATTTAAATCCTGCAGCACCTGTTTCCAACATGGGGATTTAAATCCCGCAGCACCTGTTTCCAACGTGGGGATTTAAATCCTGCAGCACCTGTTTCCAACATGGGGATTTAAATCCCGCAGCACCTGTTTCCAACGTGGGGATTTAAATCCCGCAGCACCTGTTTCCAACGTGGGGATTTAAATCCTGCAGCACCCGCCAGTATATATTTTTGCACCGCGGGAAACTGTGGGTGTCGGACCCCGATGCAAGCCTCTACCACACACACACAAGCACAGACACACACACACACACACACACACACACACACACAAACATTTGTTCTGACTCTGTTGTGTGCTACAGGGAGCTAAAGGAGACAACGGCAACCCCGGTCCTAAAGGCGATAGGGGAAGACAGGGCGACCCTGGCATCGAGGGTCCCATCGGTCACCCAGGAGTCAAGGCAAGTCTCCAGGCTCCTCCCATTCACACACACGGCCAGTAATAATGTCTTAAATACACTGCCCTTAACAATGTCTTTAAATACACTGCCCTTAACAATGTCTTTAAATACACTGCCCTTAACAATGTCTTTAAATACATTGCCCTTAACAATGTCTTTAAATACACTGCCCTTAACAATGTCTTTAAATACACTGCCCTTAACAATGTCTTTAAATACACTGCCCTTAACAATGTCTTTAAATACACTGCCCTTAACAATGTCTTTAAATACACTGCCCTTAACAATGTCTTTAAATACACTGCCCTTAACAATGTCTTTAAATACACTGCCCTTAACAATGTCTTTAAATACACTGCAGGTAATGCAGGTATGGAAAAGCTAGAGACGTGGCTACTAGTAATAATGTCTTGACCAGACAATGACTCAACCAGTAATACTGAAGGTCTGACTGGTTCTTTTCTCTCTTGCGCTTCTATAGGGTGAAATAGGTATCAAAGGTGAAAAGGTGAGGGCAATATTTATTATCCATTGATTATCTATTGATAATTGGTTATAAGACCTGCTCATCATGTGACTGAAGCACAGGAGGTTGGTGGCACCTTAATTTGGGAGGACGGGCTCGTGGTAATGGCTGGAGCGGAATTGCTGGAATGGTAGAAAATACATCAAACACATGGTTTCCATGGTTTCCAGGTGGTTCCAGCCATTATTATGAGCCGTCTTCCCCTCACCAGCCTCCACTGGACTGAAGGTAGTCAAGGTGAAAGGTTATGGATTATTGCTGTGTGTTTTCAGGGGGAGATCGGAGCTGAGGGGAAGAAGGGTGTGGCCGGCCTCGCTGGACGCAACGGGACAGATGGACAGAAGGGGAAGATCGGACGCATCGGCGCTCCCGGCTGCAAAGGAGATCCAGGAGACAGGGTATGTTCTGAGAAACCTGACTAGATCCAGGAGACAGGGTATGGTCTGAGAAACCTGACTAGATCCAGGAGACAGGGTATGTTCTGAGAAACCTGACGAGGCCCAGAAGACAGGGTATGTTCTGAGAAACCTGACTAGATCCAGGAGACAGGGTATGTTCTGAGAAACCTGACTAGATCCAGGAGACAGGGTATGTTCTGAGAAACCTGACTAGATCCAGGAGACAGGGTATGGTCTGAGAAACCTGACTAGATCCAGGAGACAGGGTATGTTCTGAGAAACCTGACGAGGCCCAGAAGACAGGGTATGTTCTGAGAAACCTGACTAGATCCAGGAGACAGGGTATGTTCTGAGAAACCTGACTAGATCCAGGAGACAGGGTATGTTCTGAGAAACCTGACTAGATCCAGGAGACAGGGTATGTTCTGAGAAACCTGACTAGATCCAGGAGACAGGGTATGTTCTGAGAAACCTGACGAGGTCCAGGAGACAGGGTATGTTCTGAGAAACCTGACGAGGTCCAGGAGACAGGGTATGTTCTGAGAAACCTGACTAGATCCAGGAGACAGGGTATGTTCTGAGAAACCTGACTAGATCCAGGAGACAGGGTATGTTCTGAGAAACCTGACTCGACCCAGGAGACAGGGTATGTTCTGAGAAACCTGACTAGATCCAGGAGACAGGGTATGTTCTGAGAAACCTGACTAGATCCAGGAGACAGGGTATGTTCTGAGAAACCTGACGAGGTCCAGGAGACAGGGTATGTTCTGAGAAACCTGACTAGATCCAGGAGACAGGGTATGTTCTGAGAAACCTGACTAGATCCAGGAGACAGGGTATGTTCTGAGAAACCTGACGAGACCCAGGGTATGACCTCAGTGTGTGTGTGTAATATATTTATGTGTGTGTGTGTGTGTGTGTGTCTCGGGCAGGGTCCTGATGGTCACCCAGGAGACGCGGGCGACGGTGGTCTTCCTGGAACGGATGGAGAGAAGGTACTATAATCACTATACAACCCCCCTATAATCACTATACAACCCCCCCTATAATCACTATACAACCCCCCTATAATCACTATACAACCCCCATATAATCACTATACAACCCCCCTATAATCACTATACAACCCCCTATAATCACTATACAACCCCCCCCCTATAATCACTATACAACCCCCATATAATCACTATACAACCCCCCCTATAATCACTATACAACCCCCTATAATCACTATACAACCCCCTCTATAATCACTATACAACCCCCCTATAATCACTATACAACCCCCCTTATAATCACTATACAACCCACCCTATAATCACTATACAACCCCCCCTATAATCACTATACAACCCCCCTATACCCCCTATAATCACTATACAACCCCCCTGTAATCACTATACAACCCCCATATAATCACTATACAACCCCCCTATAATCACTATACAACCCGCCTATAATCACTATACAACCCCCTATAATCACTATACAACCCCCCTATAATCACTATACAACCCCCCTATAATCACCATACAACCCCCCCTATAATCACTAATCAACCCCCCTATAATCACTATACAACCCCCCTATAATCACCATACAACCCCCCCTATAATCACTAATCAACCCCCCTATAATCACTATACAACCCCCCCTATAATCACTATACAACACCCCCTATAATCACTATACAACCCCCCCTATAATCACTATACAACCCCCCCTATAATTACTATACAACCCCCCCTATAATAACTATACAACCCCCCTATAATCACTATACAACCCCCCTATAATCACTATACAACCCCCCCTATAATCACTAATCAACCCCCCTATAATCACTATACAACCCCCCTATAATCACTATACAACCCCCCCATAATCACTATACAACCCCCCCTATAATCACTATACAACCCACATATAATCACTATTCACCCCCCCTATAATCACTATACAACCCCCCTATAATCACTATACAACCCCCCCTATAATCACTATACAACCCCCCTATAATCACTATACAACCCCCATATAATCACTATCCAACCCCCTTATAATCACTATACAACCCCCCCCCCCTATAATCACTACACAACCCCCCTATAATCACTATACAACCTGCATATAATCACTATACAACCACTTCTGTAATCATCAAACCATCTCTATACAATCACAACACAATCACCACAAAATCACTGTACAATCACCATACAATCACTAATCACTGTGTTTCTGTCTGCAGGGAGATCCCGGTCGCTCAGGAAGAGCAGGCCCCCTCGGCCCAGTGGGAGACTCTGGACCTAAGGTACACAGGAAGTCACTTCCTACATCTAACCCCTGACCCTCAGACTGTGTCTACCTGACCTCTGTGCTCTTCTCTGGTCATTGTGTCAGGGACCTTGATAGGAAAATTATAGGTAATTGTTTAAAGTTTATAGGTCATGGGTTATGGCTAATAGGTCATGGGTTATAGGTCAGGGTTATGGTTAATAGGTCATGGGTCAGAGGTCATGGGTTAGAGGTTATGGTTAATGGGTTAGAGGTCATGGGTCAGGGTTAATAGGTCATGGGTTAGAGGTCATGGGTTATGGTTAATAGGTCATAGGTTATAGGTCATGGGTTATATGTTATGGGTTAGAGGTCATGGATTATGGTTAATAGGTCATGGGTTATGGTTAATAGGTCATGGGTTATGGTTAATAGGTCATGGGTTAGAGGTCATGGGTTATGGTTAATAGGTCAGGGTTATAGGTCATTGGTTATAGGTCATGGGTTACGGTTAATAGGTCAGGGTTAGAGGTCAGGGTTATAGGTAATGGGTTAGAGGTCATGGGTTAGAGGTCATGGGTTATAGGTTATGGGTTAGAGGTCATGGGTTAGAGGTCATGGGTTATGGTTAATAGGTCAGGGTTATAGGTCATTGGTTATAGGTCATGGGTTACGGTTAATAGGTCAGGGTTAGAGGTCATGGGTTATAGGTTATAGGTCATGGGTTAGAAGTTATGGATTATGGTTAATAGGTCATGGGTTAGAGGTCATGGGTTAGAGATCATGGATTAGAGGTCAGGGTTAGATGTCATGGGTTATGGTTAATAGGTCAGGGTTATAGGTCAGGGTTAGAGGTAATGTGTTCAAGGCTATGTCGTTTCTAGCTTTTTGGGAGCCCTACGTAAGATTTGGTTGGGACCCCCCACCTCGTGAGCAAAACATTTTATTGACATTTTGAGAGAAAAATGTGCAGCTTTAAAGTCAATGTCCTGCAATTCTACACATTTTAACATGCGTTTGAGAGAATATTTAGCCGTTTTTAAGCTAATTTCCAGCTATTCTGCACATTTTGCCATGTAATTTCTCATGTTAATATGATATCTGAATGAGAGTGACTAGCACAATCAATGTGGGCCCCCTGTAGGTTAGGGCACTTGGGCACATGCCTTGTGCCCGGTTAATAATTTGGCCATGATTGCTACAAGGTTTAGATAGCTGGGTAGACTGATTTACATAGCAATCTATTACATGTTATCTGACATGATTGACTGACAGTGACAGACATAACAATAGAAAATCTGCTGATGCACAACCAAGTTTCAAAATGGCACCTTGTGTATGCTACTATTCTACCTCTCAACAGGAAGCTGAGACCCAGACTGACTTCCTTTCCTTCTCTTGTGTATTCTACCTCTCAACAGGAAGCTGAGACCCAGACTGACTTCCTTTCCTTCTCTTGTGTATTCTACCTCTCAACAGGAAGCTGAGACCCAGACTGAATTCCTTTCCTTCTCTTGTGTATTCTACCTCTCAACAGGAAGCTGAGACCCAGACTGAATTCCTTTCCTTCTCTTGTGTATTCTACCTCTCAACAGGAAGCTGAGACCCAGACTGACTTCCTTTCCTTCTCATGTGTATTCTACCTCTCAACAGGAAGCTGAGACCCAGACTGACTTCCTTTCCTTCTCTTGTGTATTCTACCTCTCAACAGGAAGCTGAGACCCAGACAGACTTCCTTTCCTTCTCTTGTGTATTCTACCTCTCAACAGGAAGCTGAGACCCAGAATGACTTCCTTTCCTTCTCATGTGTATTCTACCTCTCAACAGGAAGCTGAGACCCAGACTGACTTCCTTTTCAAGCGGACTTTGGGCCCTAAGCAGCCACTTATGTCCACTGCCTAGAAAAGGCACTGGTCAAGGTCATGGGCTAGAGGTCAGGCTTAAAGAATTCTAGGTCATGGGTGAAAGGTCATGGGTTAAGGGGTGAATAACCCTGTCTTTGTCTTCCTTCTCCTCAGGGTGAGAGAGGGAGTGCTGGCACACCTGGCTTCCCAGGAAACAAAGGAACGCCAGTAAGAATCTCTACTCTACACACACTCTACCTGTCCAATATATATATATATATATATATATCGAGTTCGAGTTATATATATATATATATATATATATATATAACTCGACCTGTCCAATATATATAATAATATATATATATATAATAACATATATAATATATATATATATATATATATATATATATATATATATATATATATATAACTCTACCTGTCCAATATATATATATATATATATATATATATATATATATATATATAAAATAACATATATAATAATATATATAACTCCTGTGTGTATATATATATATATATATATATATATATATATATATATATATACAGTGCCTTGCGAAAGTATTCGGCCCCCTTGAACTTTGCGACCTTTTGCCACATTTCAGGCTTCAAACATAAAGATATAAAACTGTATTTTTTTGTGAAGAATCAACAACAAGTGGGACACAATCATGAAGTGGAACGACATTCATTGGATATTTCAAACTTTTTTAACAAATCAAAAACTTAAAAATTGGGCGTGCAAAATTATTCAGCCCCCTTAAGTTAATACTTTGTAGCGCCACCTTTTGCTGCGATTACAGCTGTAAGTCGCTTGGGGTATGTCTCTATCAGTTTTGCACATCGAGAGACTGAAAAAAAAAATGTTTCCCATTTTTTAAGTGACCCCAAACTTTTGAACGGTAGTGTGTGTGTATATACAGTCGTGGCCAAAAGTTTTGAGAATGACACAAATATTAATTTTCACAAAGTCTGCTGCCTCAGTTTGTATGATGTCAATTTGCATATACTCCAGAATGTTATGAAGAGTGATCAAATTAATTGCAATTAATTTGCCATGCAAATGAACTGAATCCCCCAAAAACATTTCCACTGCATTTCAACCCTGCCACAAAAGGACCAGCTGACATCATGTCAGTGATTCTCTCGTTAACACAGGTGTGAGTGTTGACGAGGACAAGGCTGGAGATCACTCTGTCATGCTGATAGAGTTAGAATAACAAACTGGACGCTTCAAAAGAAGGGTGGTGCTTGGAATCATTGTTCTTCCTCTGTCAACCATGGTTACCTGCAAGGAAACATTGCTTTGCACAAAAACGGCTTCACAGGCATGGATATTGCTGCCAGTAAGATTGCACCTAAATCAACCATTTACTGGATCATCAAGAACTTCAAGGAGAACGGTTCAATCGTTGTGAAGGCTATAGGGCGCCCAAGAAAGTCCAGCAAGCTCCAGGACCGTCTCCTAAAGTTGATTCAGCTGTGGGTTCGGGGCACCACAAGTACAGAGCTTGCTCAGGAATGGCAGCAGGCAGGTGTGAGTGCATCTGCACGCACAGTGAGGCAAAGACTTTTGGAGGATGGCCTGGTGTCAACAAGGGCAGCAAAG
Organism: Oncorhynchus mykiss; assembly: GCF_057628025.1. Taxonomy (NCBI): domain Eukaryota; kingdom Metazoa; phylum Chordata; class Actinopteri; order Salmoniformes; family Salmonidae; genus Oncorhynchus; species Oncorhynchus mykiss. Next base: position 92,855,826 of record NC_143029.1, read on the forward strand.
AAGCCACTTCTTTCCAGGAAAAACATCAGGGACAGACTGATATTCTGCAAAAGGTTCAGTGATTGGACTGCTGAGGACTGGGGTAAAGTCATTTTCTCTGATGAAACCCCTTTCCGATTGTTTGGGGCTTCCGGAAAAAAGCTTGAGTGTATGTAAACTTCTGACCCACTGGGAATGTGATGAAAGAAATAAAGGCTGAAATAAATCATTCTCTATACTATTATTCTGACATTTCACATTCTTAAAATAAAGTGGTTATCCCAACTGACCTAAGACAGGGAATTTTTACTAGGATTAAATGTCAGGAATTGTGAAAAACAGAGTTTAAATATATCTGGCTAAGGTGTATGCAAACTTCTGACTTCAACTGTATAACTCTACTTGTCCTATATATATACAGTGCCTTGTGAAAGTATTCGGCCCCCTTGAACTTTGCAACCTTTTGCCACATTTCAGGCTTCAAACATAAAGATATAAACTGTATTTTTTTGTGAAGAATCAACAACAAGTGGGACACAATCATGAAGTGGAACGACATTTATTGGATATTTCAAACTTTTTTAACAAATCAAAAACTGAAAAATTGGGTGTGCAAAATTATTCAGCCCCCTTAAGTTAATACTTTGTAGCGCCACCTTTTGCTGCGATTACAGCTGTAAGTCGCTTGGGGTATGTCTCTATCAGTTTTGCACATCGAGAGACTGACATTGTTTCCCATTCCTCCTTGCAAAACAGCTCGAGCTCAGTAAGGTTGGATGGAGAGCTTTTGTGAACAGCAGTTTTCAGTTCTTTCCACAGATTCTCGATTGGATTCAGGTCTGGACTTTGACTTGGCCATTCTAACACCTGGATGTTTATTTTTGAACCATTCCATTGTAGATTTTGCTTTATGTTTTGGATCATTGTCATGTTGGAAGACAAATCTCCGTCCCAGTCTCAGTCTTTTGCAGACTCCATCAGGTTTTCTTCCAGAATGGTCCTGTATTTGGCTCCATCCATCTTCCCATCAATTTTAACCATCTTCCCTGTCCCTGCTGAATAAAAGCAGGCCCAAACCATGATGCTGCCACCACCATGTTTGACAGTGGGGATGGTGTGTTCAGGGTGATGAGCTGTGTTGCTTTTACGCCAAACATAACGTTTTGTATTGTTGCCAAAAAGTTCAATTTTGGTTTCATCTCACCAGAGCACCTTCTTCCACATGTTTGGTGTGTCTCCCAGGTGGCTTGTGGCAAACTTTAAACAACACTTTTTATGGATATCTTTAAGAAATGGCTTTCTTCTTGCCACTCTTCCATAAAGGCCAGATTTGTGCAATATACGACTGATTGTTGTCCTATGGACAGAGTCTCCCACCTCAGCTGTAGATCTCTGCAGTTCATCCAGAGTGATCATGGGCCTCTTGGCTGCATCTCTGATCAGTCTTCTCCTTGTATGAGCTGAAAGTTTAGAGGGACGGCCAGGTCTTGGTAGATTTGCAGTGGTCTGATACTCCTTCCATTTCAATATTATCGCTTGCACAGTGCTCCTTGGGATGTTTAAAGCTTGGGAAATATTTTTGTATCCAAATCCGGCTTTAAACTTCTTCACAACAGTATCTCGGACCTGCCTGGTGTGTTCCTTGTTCTTCATGATGCTCTCTGCGCTTTTAACGGACCTCTGAGACTATCACAGT
>NC_143029.1:93367500-93380000 GCF_057628025.1 Oncorhynchus mykiss
TGGACCATGAGTTTAAACTAGTACCCAGTAGTAGTAATACGTACCAGTTGCGGACCATGAGTTTAAACTAGTACCCAGTAGTAGTAATACGTACCAGTTGCGGACCATGAGTTTAAACTAGTACCCAGTAGTAGTAATACGTACCAGTTGCGGACCATGAGTTTAAACTAGTACCTAGTAGTAGTAATACGTACCAGTTGTAGTAGTAATAGTAGCAGCAGTAGTAGTAGTACATACCAGTTGTGGACCATGAGTTTCTGCACGGCCAGCAGGGCGTTGTAGCGGACCAGCTGATCGTCATGGTGCATGTGGTTCATCACCAGCTGTTTACCTCCAAGCTGCTCTATCACCCTGACACAGAGATAAACACTGGTTAGACCCACAGACAGACAATATAGGTAGAGGTAACCATTTAATACCTTAGGAAATGAGAACCTTTCTGGTGAACAGAACAGATGCAAACAGTTTATCCATTCACATTAATCGGTGGGAGGGAGATGGAGAGCTGTGTTAGAGTGGTCTAATTGCAGTGCATTTGTATTCAGACCCCTTGACTTTCCCTACATTTTGCTACGTTACAGCCTTATTCTTTTCAAATGTATTACAAAGAAAATACTGAAATATCACATTTACATAAGTATTCAGACCCTTTACTCAGTACTTTGTTGAAGCACCTTTGGCAACGATTACAGCCTCAAGTTTGCCAGTCCCCGACGCTTAAAAACATCCCCACAGCATGATGCTGCCACCACCATGATTCCCTGTAGGGATGGTGCCAGGTCTCCTCCAGAAGGGACGCTTGGTATTTAGGCAAAAAGAGTTCAATCTTGATTTCATCAGACCAGAGAATCTTGTTTCTCATGGTCTGAGTCCTTTAGGTGCCTTTTGGCAAACTCCAAGTGGGCTGTCATGTGCCTTTTACTGAGGAGTGGCTTTCGTCTGGCCACTCTACAATAGAGGCCTGATTGGTGGAGTGCTTCTCCCCCGATTGCTCAGCTTGGCCGGGCAGCCAGCTCTAGGAAGAGTCTTGGTGGTTCCAAACTTTTTCCATTTAAGAATGATGGAGGCCACTGTGTTCTCGGGGACCTTTAATGCTGTAGATATTTTTTGGTACCCTTGCCCAGATCGGTGCCTCGACACAATCCTGCCTCGGAGCTCAATGGACAATTCCTTCCAACTCATGGCTTGGTTTTTGCTCTGACACGCACTGTCAACATCCAACATCAAGGATAATCAATGGAAACAGGGTGTACTAGAGCTCAATTTCTAAACCTGTTGACCCTTTGTCATTATGGTGTATTGTGGAGATTGAAGAGTTACATTAAATTACATTTAATCCATTTTTAGAAAAAGGCTGTAACGTAATTGTTTGTTGTACTTTTTGAATGCACTGTACATAGGCCAGGAGGGAGGAGGCCAGGGAGGTAGTGGAGGGAGGAGGCCAGGGAGGTAGTGGAGGGAGGAGGACAGGGAGGTAGTGGAGGGAGGAGGACAGGAAGGTGGTGGAGAGAGGAGGCCAGGGAGGTAGTGGAGGGATGAGGCCAGGGAGGCAGTGGAGGGAGGAGGTGGAGGAGGCCAGGGAGGTAGTGGAGGGAGGAGGCCAGGGAGGCAGTGGAGGGAGGGGGTGGAGGAGGCCAGGGAGGTAGTGGAGGGAGGAGGCCAGGGAGGTAGTGGAGGGAGGAGGACAGGGAGGTAGTGGAGGGAGGAGGACAGGGAGGTAGTGGAGGGAGGAGGTGGAGGAGGCCAGGAAGGTGGTGGAGGGAGGAGGCCAGGAAGGTGGTGGAGGGAGGAGGCCAGGGAGGTAGTGGAAGGAGGAGGTGGAGGTAGAGAGGTGGTGGAGGTAGAGAGGTAGTGGACGGAGGAGTCCAGGAAGGTAGTGGAGGGAGGAGGCCAGGGAGGTAGTGGAGGGAGGAGGCCAGGGAGGTAGTGGAGGGAGGAGGCCAGGGAGGTAGTGGAGGGAGGAGGCCAGGGAGGTAGTGGAGGGAGGAGGCCAGGGAGGTAGTGGAGGGAGGAGGCCAGGGAGGTAGTGGAAGGAGGAGGTGGAGGACAGGGAGGTAGTGGAGGGAGGAGGCCAGGGAGGTAGTGGAGGGAGGAGGTGGAGTGGAGGGAGGAGGTGGAGGACAGGAGGTAGTGGAGGGAGGAGGCCAGGGAGTTTTTTAAATATTTTTTTATACCCAACTCCAGTGTCCCCAACAGCATGTTATTATTGGTAGGTAGAGGGGTAGTGTCCCCAACAGCATGTTATTATTGGTAGGTAGAGGGGTAGTGTCCCCAACAGCATGTTATTATTGGTAGGTAGAGGGGTAGTGTCCCCAACAGCATGTTATTATTGGTAGGTAGAGGGGTAGTGTCCCCAACAGCATGTTATTATTGGTAGGTAGAGGGGTAGTGTCCCCAACAGCACACAGTTTTGTTGTAGCTCTGGGCAAACACACCCGACTCAACTCATTGAGGGCTTTATGATTAGTTGGCAAGTTGAATCGGGTGTGCTTGTCCGGGGCTACTGGAGGACTGGAGTTGGTAAACACTACATTAGAATATGGTATGATCCAATAATAACACTCTGTGTGTCCTTACCGTTTCCCCCGAGGGTAGTGTCTGACGTATTCACCAACATCATGAGCAGCTACAGCAATAACCTGAGGGTCATCAGATACCTCCAACAGCCGAGTAAGGATCCTGAGGAGGGAGAACATATAACACATAACTAACCCTAACATCAGATACCTCCAACAGCCGAGTAAGGATCCTGAGGAGGGAGAACATATAACACATAACTAACCCTAACATCAGATACCTCCAACAGCAGAGTAAGGATCCTGAGGAGGGAGAACATATAACACATAACTAACCCTAACATCAGATACCTCCAACAGCCGAGTAAGGATCCTGAGGAGGGAGAACATATAACTAACGCTAACATCAGATACAGTAGGGCAAAAAAGTATTTAGTCAGCCACCAATTGGATGTGAAATTGATTTGCAAATTATGAAGTTTATCTCAATACTTTGTTAAATACCCTTTGTTGGTAATGACAGAGGTCAAACGTTTTCTGTATGTCTTCACAAGGTTTTCACACACTGTTGCTGGTATTTTGGCCCATTCCTCCATGTAGATCTCCTCTAGAGCAGTGATGTTTTGGGGCTGTTGCTGGGCAACACGGACTTTCAACTCCCTCCAAAGAGGCTATATACAGGGGGTACCGGTACAGAATAAATGTTGAGGCTATATACAGGGGGTACTGGTACAGTGTCAATGTGGAGGCTATATACAGGGGGTACCGGTACAGAGTCAATGTGGAGGCTATATACAGGGGGTACCGGTAAAGAGTCAGTGTGGAGGACATATACAGGGGTAACCGGTACTGAGTCAGTGTGGAGGTTATATACAGGAGGTACCGGTACAGAGTCAATGTGGAGGCTATATACAGGGGATACCGGTACAGAGTCAGTGTGGAGGTTATATACAGGGGGTACCGGTACAGAGTCAATGTGGAGACTATATACAGGCTATTACGGTACAGAGTCAGTGTGGAGGCTATATACAGGGTATTACGGTACAGAGTCAATGTGGAGGCTATATACAGGGGGTACCGGTACAGAGTCAATGTGGAGGCTATATACAGGGGGTACCGGTACAGAGTCAATGTGGAGGCTATATACAGGGTGTTACGGTACAGAGTCAATGTGGAGGCTATATACAGGGTGTTACGGTACAGAGTCAATGTGGAGGCTATATACAGGGGATACCGGTACAGAGTCAGTGTGGAGGTTATATACAGGGGGTACCGGTACAGAGTCAATGTGGAGACTATATACAGGCTATTACGGTACAGAGTCAGTGTGGAGGCTATATACAGGGTATTACGGTACAGAGTCAATGTGGAGGCTATATACAGGGGGTACCGGTACAGAGTCAATGTGGAGGCTATATACAGGGGGTACCGGTACAGAGTCAATGTGGAGGCTATATACAGGGTGTTACGGTACAGAGTCAATGTGGAGGCTATATACAGGGTGTTACGGTACAGAGTCAATGTGGAGGCTATATACAGGGTGTTACGGTACAGAGTCAATGTGGAGGCTATACACAGGGAGTACCGGTACAGAGTCAATGTGGAGGCTATATACAGGGGGTACCGGTACAGAGTCAATGTGGAGGCTATATACAGGTGGTACCGGTACAGAGTCAATGTGGAGGCTATATACGGGGGGAACCGGTGCAGAGTCAATGTGGAGGCTATATACAGGGGGTACCGGTACAGAGTCAATGTGGAGGCTATACACAGGGTGTTACGGTACAGAGTCAATGTGGAGGCTATATACAGGGGGTACCGGTACAGAGTCAATGTGGAGGCTATATACATGGGGTACCGGTACAGAGTCAATGTGGAGGCTATATACAGGGGGTACCGGTACAGAGTCAATGTGGAGGCTATATACAGGGGGTACCGGTACAGAGTCAATGTGGAGGCTATATACAGGGGTAACCGGTACTGAGTCAGTGTGGAGGTTATATACAGGGGGTACCGGTACCGAGTCAGTGTGGAGGTTATATACAGGGGGTACCGGTACCAAGTCAGTGTGAGGGGGTACAGGTTAGTTGAGGTAATTTGTACATGTAGGTGTGGGTGAAGTGACTATGCATGGATAATAAACAATGAGTAGCAGTAGTGTACAAAACAAATGGAGAGGGGAGGGAATTGTGTTTGACCAGATACAATGTTATTTTACAGTAAACAAATTGACAACAGACTTTCAGCACGCTTATAGAGAAGACATTCAACAAGCAAAGCACTTACACAAATGACTGATGATTGGCTGAGAGAAATTGATGACAAAAAGATTGGGGGGGCTGTTTTGTTAGACTTCAGTGCGGCTTTTTCTGCTGGCAAAACTTGTGTGTTCTGGCTTTACACCCCCTGCTATATTGTGGATAAAGAGTTACCTGTCTAACAGAACACAGAGGGTGTTCTTTAATGGAAGCCTCTCCAACATAATCCAGGTAGAATCAGGAATTCCCCAGGGCAGCTTTCAAGGCCCCTTACTTTTTTCAATATTTACTAATGAATTGCCAGTGTCTATGTATGTGGACGACTCAACACTATACATGTTAGCTACAACAGTGACTGAAATGACTGCAACACTTCAGAAAGAGATGCAGTTAGCTTCAGAGTGGGTGGAAAGGAATAAGTTAGTCCTAAATATTTCTAAAACTAAAAACATTGCATTTGGAACAAAACACTCACTAAACCCTAAACCTCAACTAAATCTTGTAAAAAATTATGTGGAAATTTAGCAATTTGAGTTGACTAAACTGCATGGAGAAACCCTGGATTGTAAACTGTCATGGTCAAAACATATTGATACAACAGTAGCTAAGATGGGGGAGAAGTCTGTCCATAATAAAGTGCTGCTCAACCTTCTCAACAGCACTGTCAACAAGACAGGTCCTACAGGCCCTAGTTTTGTCGAACCTTGACAACTGTTCAGTAGTGTGGTCAGGTGCCACAAAAAAGGACTAAGGAAAATTGTAATTGGTTCAGAACAGGGCAGTACGGCTGGCCTTTGGATGTACACAGAGAGCTAATATTAATAATATGCATGTCAATCTCTCCTGGCTCAAAGTGGAAGAGAGCTTGACTTCATCACTAATTGTATTTATGAGCGGTATTGACATGTTGAATGCACCGAGCTGTCTGGCACACAGCTCGGATACTCATGCCCACCCCACAAGACAAGCCACCAGAGGTCTCTTCACAGTCCCCAAGTCCAGAACAGACTGGGAGGCACACAGCACTGCATAGATTCATGACTACATGGGACTCTATTCCACATCAAGTATCTGATGTAAACAGTAAAATTGGATTTAAAAAACAGATAATAACACCTTATGGAACAGCGGGGACTGTGGAGCAGCTCAAACTAAGGCACAGACACACATACACATGGATTTTGTACTGTATATATGTGGTAGTGGTGGAGTAGGGGCCTCAGGGCACACAGTCTGAATGTATTGTAATGTTTTTAAAATTGTATAAACTGCCTTAATTTTGCTGGACTCCAGGAAGAGTAGCTGCATGAACTAATGGGGAACTGCTGAGCAGTTGCCATACCAGGCGGTGATGCAACCGGTCAGGATGCTCTCGATGGTGCAGCTGTAGAACTTTTTGAGGATCTATGCCACATTTTTTCAGTCTCCTGAGGGGGAAAAGGTTTTGTCGTTTCATCTTCACGACTGTCTTGGTATGTTTGGACCATGATAGATCGTTGGTGATGTGGACACCAAGGAACTTGAAACTCTCGACCCGCTCCACTGCAGCCCCGTCGATGTTAATGGGGGCCGGTTTGGCCCGCCTTTTCCTGTAGTCCACAATCACCTCCATCTTTCTCACGTTGAGGGACAGGTTGTTTTCCTGGCATCACACTGCCAGTTCTCTGACCTCCTCCCTATAGGCTGTCTCTTCGATGTCGGTGATCAGGCCTACCACTGTTGTGTCATCAGCAAACTAAATGATGGTGTTGGAGTCGTGTTTGGCAACACAGTCTTGGGTTAACAGGGAGTACAGGAGGGTCTTGAGTACACACCCTTGAGGGGCCCTCCATTTTGACATTTTTTAGCCTATATGGTTGTTAGAAATCCATCTAAAACACCTTAAAACAACACATATCCACTAATCAGGGGCATCATGCACAAAGTATGTGTAGTTCTGCGTTAACACAACAGTGAGTGGCTGAATTAATAAGGTGATGGGGCATCATATTGTGTTAGCTTCCTGCCGTGTTTGAGAAGTCAAAGCCCTTTGGATCAGTACAGCTGCCACTGCTATCTTAATTTCCTTGAATTTTTTCTCCTCTCTGTTCTCAGTCTGTCTGCTCCTCCCCACCTCTTCTCCGTGCAGAGCAGGCAGGCCCGTTGCCCTAGCGACTCCACAAAGACACAGTGTGTAGATGTGCTGCTGGAGAGGCAGTCAAACGTTGTTCATTTGCACAATGTCTCTCGTTCACATTTGTTTGTAAATTTCCAAATTCACCTAAAATAACATTCGGTAGCTCCTACTTATGTATAACTTTATAAGCTGGATAGCCTGTCTTTGCAATTAGTTTATTTTCGTTTGCGCTTATTAGCATATTTAGCTAGCAGCCTCCATGGAAATTCGCTATTACTTGTGCTAATTTTGTTAGCATTCCGGTAATAAACGCCTAAGTGTTTTTTTTTGGCGCCGCCTTGTGTACTAAGCCGGTAATATCAAAAATCCAGGGGTTAGAGAAGACTGGTATGATGATATGAACATTTGTATCCCGCCCAAACCTAATGAGTCTTACTTGAGGAGTTCGTAGTTCTTCTCGTTGAGGCGGACTGCATTCTCACGCCAGAACTTCTCTGACTTGTGGACCGGGCTCCACTCCAGGCGACCGGACTTCAGCTCCGAACTGTACTCATCAAACGAACTGAGAGGGAGACACAGGAGGCGGCACACAGAGGGAGAGGGAGAGAAAGAGGGAGACCGAGAGAGAGAAAAAAGAGGGAGACCGAGAGAGAGAGAAAAAGAGGGAGACCGAAAGAGAGAGAGAAAAAGAGGGAGACCGAGAGAGAGAGAGAAAAAGAGGGAGACCGAGAGAGAGAGAGAAAAAGAGGGAGACCGAGAGAGAGAGAGAAAAAGAGGGAGACCGAGAGAGAAAAAGAGGGAGACCGAGAGAGAAAAAGAGGGAGACCGAGAGAGAAAAAGAGGGAGACCGAGAGAGAAAAAGAGGGAGACCGAGAGAGAAAAAGAGGGAGACCGAGAGAGAGAGAGAAAAAGAGGGAGACCGAGAGAGAGAGAGAAAAAGAAGGAGACCGAGAGAGAGAGAGAAAAAGAGGGAGACCGAGAGAGAGAAAAAGAGGGAGACCGAGAGAGAGAAAAAGACCGAGAGAGAGAGAAAAAGACAGAGAGAAAAAGACAGAGAGAGAGAGAGAGAGAGAAAGAGGGAGACCGAGAGAGAGAGAGAGAAAAAAGAGGGAGAGAGAGAGAGAGAAAAAAGAGGGAGACCGAGAGAGACAGAGAAAAAAGAGGGAGACCGAGAGAGAGAAAAAGAGGGAGACCGAGAGAGAGAAAAAGAGGGAGACCGAGAGAGAGAGAGAAAGAGGGAGACCGAGAGAGAGAGAAAAAGAGGAAGACCGAGAGAGAGAGAAAAAGAGGGAGACCGAGAGAGAAAGAAAAAGAGGGAGACCGAGAGAGAGAGAGAAAAAGAGGGAGACCGAGAGAGAGAGAGAGAAAGAGGGAGACCGAGAGAGAAAAAGAGGGAGACCGAGAGAGAAAAAGAGGGAGACCGAGAGAGAAAAAGAGGGAGACCGAGAGAGAAAAAGAGGGAGACCGAGAGAGAAAAAGAGGGAGACCGAGAGAGAGAGAGAAAAAGAGGGAGACCGAGAGAGAGAGAGAAAAAGAGGGAGACCGAGAGAGAGAGAGAAAAAGAGGGAGACCGAGAGAGAGAGAGAAAGAGGGAGACCGAGAGAGAGAGAGAGAGAAAGAGGGAGACCGAGAGAGAGAGAGAAAAAGAGGGAGACCGAGAGAGAGAGAAAAAGAGGGAGACCGAGAGAGAGAGAGAAAAAGAGGGAGACCGAGAGAGAAAAAGAGGGAGACCGAGAGAGAAAAAGAGGGAGACCGAGAGAGAAAAAGAGGGAGACCGAGAGAGAAAAAGAGGGAGACAGAGAGAGAAAAAGAGGGAGACAGAGAGAGAGAGAGAGAGAAAAAAAGAGGGAGACCGAGAGAGAGAGAAAAAGAGGGAGACCGAGAGAGAGAGAAAAAGAGGGAGACCGAGAGAGAGAGAGAAAAAAAGAGGGAGACCGAGAGAGAGAGAGGAAAAAGAGGGCGACCGAGAGAGAGAGAAAAAGAGGGCGACCGAGAGAGAGAGAAAAAGAGGGCGACCGAGAGAGAGAGAAAAAGAGGGAGACCGAGAGAGAGAGAGAAAAAGAGGGAGACCGAGAGAGAAAAAGAGGGAGACCGAGAGAGAAAAAGAGGGAGACCGAGAGAGAAAAAGAGGGAGACCGAGAGAGAGAGAGAGAGAAAAAAAGAGGGAGACCGAGAGAGAGAGAGAAAAAGAGGGAGACCGAGAGAGAGAGAGAAAAAAAGAGGGAGACCGAGAGAGAGAGAGGAAAAAAGAGGGAGACCGAGAGAGAGAAAAAAAGAGGGAGACCGAGAGAGAGAAAAAGAGGGCGACCGAGAGAGAGAGAAAAAGAGGGCGACCGAGAGAGAGAGAAAAAGAGGGCGACCGAGAGAGAGAAAAAGAGGGAGACCGAGAGAGAGAAAAAGAGGGAGACCGAGAGAGAGAGAAAAAGAGGGCGACCGAGAGAGAGAGAAAAAGAGGGAGACCGAGAGAGAGAGAGAAAAAAAGAGGGAGACCGAGAGAGAGAGAGAAAAAAGAGGGCGACCGAGAGAGAGAGAAAAAGAGGGCGACCGAGAGAGAGAGAAAAAGAGGGCGACCGAGAGAGAGAGAAAAAGAGGGAGACCGAGAGAGAGAAAAAGAGGGAGACCGAGAGAGAGAAAAAGAGGGAGACCGAGAGAGAGAGAGAAAGAGGGAGACCGAGAGAGAGAGAAAAAGAGGAAGACCGAGAGAGAGAGAAAAAGAGGGAGACCGAGAGAGAGAGAAAAAGAGGGAGACCGAGAGAGAGAGAAAAAGAGGGAGACCGAGAGAGAGAGAAAAAGAGGGAGACCGAGAGAGAGAGAAAAAGAGGGAGACCGAGAGAGAGAGAAAAAGAGGGAGACCGAGAGAGAGAGAAAAAGAGGGAGAGTAAAATTATCAGTGAGAGTGAGGTGTTCTCTCATTTGTGTCTGGAAGTAGCTAGCAAACTAGCCAACGTCAGCCAGTTAGCTTGGGTGCTTGACTGCCGTTGTGAGGTCAGAACGCTCGAATCAACCCTATTTTCCAAATTTACGAACGCCCAGAGCACTCCGGCACTCCAGATTGAATGTACGAACACACCCTTAATATAGAGCGATGTTGACCGTATCAGTCTTTCTGGGTGTTAACTGGGTTAGAAGTCACAAACCTGAGGTCCTGAACGCTCTCCCCTAGACTCTCCAGCAGGAACTTGAGGTCTTCAGTGATGTCCTCATCATCATACTTCTGCTGGTCCAGATTCTCCAGCTGCTTCAGAACCTTACACTGTATCATGGCCAGGGCATACTCCTGACGGGTCTCCCTATCCGCTGACTTCTCCAACAGGTTCTAGAAAAATAATATTAATATGTATCATGGCCAGGGCATACTCCTCACCAAGCTACAACAGGGTGTTGATACTGGAGCCACCAACAGGGTGTTGATACTGGAGCCACCAACAGGGTGCTGATACTGGAGCCACCAACAGGGTGCTGATACTGGAGCCACCAACAGGGTGCTGATACTGGAGCCACCAACAGGGTGCTGATACTGGAGCCACCAACAGGGTGCTGATACTGGAGCCACCAACAGACAACAGGGTGCTGATACTGGAGCCACCAACAGGGTGCTGATACTGGAGCCACCAACAGGGTGTTGATACTGGAGCCACCAACAGGGTGTTGATACTGGAGCCACCAACAGGGTGCTGATACTGGAGCCACCAACAGGGTGCTGATACTGGAGCCACCAACAGACAACAGGGTCTTGATACTGGAGCCACCAACAGACAACAGGATCTTGATACTGGAGCCACCAACAGACAATAGGGTGCTGATACTGAAGCCACCAACAGACAACAGGGTGCTGATACTGGAGCCACCAACAGACAACAGGGTGCTGATACTGGAGCCACCAACAGGGTGCTGACACTGGAGCCACCAACAGGGTGCTGATACTGGAGCCACCAACAGGGTGCTGATACTGGAGCCACCAACAGGGTGCTGATACTGGAGCCACCAACAGGGTGCTGATACTGGAGCCACCAACAGGGTGCTGATACTGGAGCCACTAAACAGGATTTTGAATGGGACTGAATTGTGTGGTAAACTGTACAAGACTGTTTGTTTTGGGGCCATGGACAGTGGATGATGAATTCATTATCTGACAGAGTCCTGCAGGATGTCAGACAGGGATAAGCAGACAACTAGCTACTGTAACCAACTACAGTGGGGCAAAAAGTATTTAGTCAGCCACCAACTGTGCAAGTTCTCCCACTTAAAAAGATGAGAGGCCTGTAATTTTCATCATAGGTACACTTCAACTATGACAGACAAAATGAGAAAAAAAATCCTGAAAATCACATTGTAGGATTTTTAATGAATTTATTTGCAAATTGTGGTGGAAAATAAGTATTTGGTCAATAACAAAAGTTTATCTCAATACTTTGTTATATACCCTTTGTTGGCAATGACAGAGGTCAAACGTTTTCTGTAAGTCTTCACAAGGTTTTCACACACTGTTGCTGGTATTTTGGCCCATTCCTCCATGCAGATCTCCTCTAGAGCAGTGATGTTTTGGGGCTGTTGCTGGGCAACACAGACTTTCAACTCCCTCCAAAGATTTTCTATGGGGTTGAGATCTGGAGACTGGCTAGGCCACTCCAGGACCTTGAAATGCTTCTTACGAAGCCACTCCTTCGTTGCCCGGGCGGTGTGTTTGGGATCATTGTCATGCTGAAAGACGTCTTCAATGCCCTTGCTGATGGAAGGAGGTTTTCACTCAAAATCTCACGATACATGGCCCCATTAATTCTTTCTTTTACACTGATCAGTCGTCCTGGTCCCTTTGCAGAAAAACAGCCCCATGATGTTTCCACCCCCATGCTTCACAGTAGGTATGGTGCTCTTTGGATGCAACTCAGCATTCTTTGTCCTCCAAACACGACGAGTTGAGTTTTTACCGAAAAGTTATATTTTGGTTTCATCTGACCATATGACATTCTCCCAATCTTCTTCTGGATCATCCAAATGCTCTCTAGCAAACTTCAGACGGGCCTGGACATGTACTGGCTTAAGCATGGGGACACGTCTGGCACGGCAGGATTTGAGTCCCTGGCGGCGTAGTGTGTTACTGATGGTAGGCTTTGTTACTTTGGTCCCAGCTCTCTGCAGGTCATTCACTAGGTCCCCCCGTGTGGTTCTGGGATTTTTAAATACTTATTTTCCACCATAATTTGCAAATAAATTGATTAAAAATCCTACAATGTGACTTTCTGGATTTTTTTATTCTCATTTTGTCTGTCATAGTTGAAGTGTACCTATGATGAAAATTACAGGCCTCTCATCTTTTTAAGTGGGAGAACTTGCACAATTGGTGGCTGACTAAATACTTTTTTGCCCCACTGTACCTACCTACCTACCTACCGTAACTAACTAGCAGTACGTACCCTGAAGGCAGCCAGGATGATGCGCGTGACCTTCTCCTTGACAGACTCCTGCAGGATGTCAGACAGGGCTGGCACCACGTTGTAACGGCGTAGCTGCTCACAGAGCTGAGAGTTGAAGGCCAGCAGCCACACACAAAACCCCATCTGGTACTGCAGCTGGAAACCACACTTGTTACTGAGCACAGCCGTGATGCTA
>NC_143029.1:93687500-93817500 GCF_057628025.1 Oncorhynchus mykiss
CAGTTAGAGTGGTCCTGTATCGACCTTCAGGACAGCAGACAGACGGTTAGAGTGGTCCTGTATCGACCTTCAGGACAGCAGACAGACAGTTAGAGTGGTCCTGTATCGACCTTCAGAACAGCATACAGACAGTTAGAGTGGTCCTTTATCGACCTTCAGGACAGCAGACAGTCAGAGCGGTCCTGTATCGACCATCAGGACAGCATACAGACAGAGCGGTCCTGTATCGACCATCAGGACAGCAGACAGTCAGAGAGGTCCTGTATCGACCATCAGGACAGCAGACAGTCAGAGTCATCCTGTATCAACCATCAGTTCAGCAGACAGTCAGAGTGGTCCTGTATCGACCATCAGGACATCAGACATTCAGAGCGGTCCTGTATCGACCATCAGGACAGCATACAGACAGAGTGGTCCTGTATCGACCATCAGGACAGCAGACAGTCAGAGCGGTCCTGTATCGACCATCAGGACAGCAGACAGTCAGAGCGGTCCTGTATCGACCATCAGGACAGCAGACAGTCAGAGCGGTCCTGTCAGAGTGGTCCTAGAGTGGTCCTGTATCGACCTTCAGGACAGCAGACAAACAGAGCAGTCCTTAATCGACCTTCAGGACAGCATACAGACAGTTAGAGTGGTCCTGTATCGACCTTCAGGACAGCAGACATACAGTTAGAGTGGTCCTGTATCGACCTTCAGGACAGCAGACAGACGGTTAGAGTGGTCCTGTATCGACCTTCAGGACAGCAGACAGACAGTTAGAGTGGTCCTGTATCGACCTTCAGGACAGCATACAGACAGTTAGAGTGGTCCTTTATCGACCTTCAGGACAGCAGACAGTCAGAGCGGTCCTGTATCGACCATCAGGACAGCATACAGACAGAGCGGTCCTGTATCGACCATCAGGACAGCAGACAGTCAGATAGGTCCTGTATCGACCATCAGGACAGCAGACAGTCAGAGTCATCCTGTATCAACCATCAGTTCAGCAGACAGTCAGAGTGGTCCTGTATCGATCATCAGGACATCAGACAGTCAGAGCGGTCCTGTATCGACCATCAGGACATCAGACAGTCAGAGCGGTCCTGTATCGACCATCAGGACAGCATACAGTCAGAGCGGTCCTGTATCGACCATCAGGACAGCGGACAGTCAGAGCGCTCCTGTTTCGCCCATCAGGACAGCATACAGACAGAGTGGTCCTGTATCGACCATCAGGACAGCATACAGAGAGAGTGGTCCTCAATCAACCTTCAGGACAGCAGACAAACAGAGTGGTCCTGTATCGACCTTCTTGACAGCATACAGACAGTTAGAGTGGTCCTGTATCGACCTTCAGGACAACGTACAGACAGTTTGAGTAGTCATATAAATCGTCCTTCAGGACAGCAGACAGACAGAGTGGTCCTGTATCGACCTTCAGGACAGCATGCAGACAGTTAGAGTGGTCCTGTATCAACCTTCAGGACAGCATACAGATGGTTAGAGTGGTCCTGTATCGACCTTCAGGCCAGCGTACAGACAGACAGAGTGGTCCTGTATCGACCTTCAGGACAGCATACAGACAGAGCAGTCCTGTATCGACCTTCAGGACAGCATACAGACAGTTAGAGTGGTCCTGTATCGACCTTCAGGACACCATACATACAGTTAGAGTGGTCCTGTATCGACCTTCAGGACAGCAGACAGACGGTTAGAGTGGTCCTGTATCGACCTTCAGGACAGCAGACAGACAGTTAGAGTGGTCCTGTATCGACCTTCAGAACAGCATACAGACAGTTAGAGTGGTCCTTTATCGACCTTCAGGACAGCAGACAGTCAGAGCGGTCCTGTATCGACCATCAGGACAGCATACAGACAGAGCGGTCCTGTATCGACCATCAGGACAGCAGACAGTCAGAGAGGTCCTGTATCGACCATCAGGACAGCAGACAGTCAGAGTCATCCTGTATCAACCATCAGTTCAGCAGACAGTCAGAGTGGTCCTGTATCGACCATCAGGACATCAGACATTCAGAGCGGTCCTGTATCGACCATCAGGACAGCATACAGACAGAGTGGTCCTGTATCGACCATCAGGACAGCAGACAGTCAGAGCGGTCCTGTATCGACCATCAGGACAGCAGACAGTCAGAGCGGTCCTGTATCGACCATCAGGACAGCAGACAGTCAGAGCGGTCCTGTCAGAGTGGTCCTAGAGTGGTCCTGTATCGACCTTCAGGACAGCAGACAAACAGAGCAGTCCTTAATCGACCTTCAGGACAGCATACAGACAGTTAGAGTGGTCCTGTATCGACCTTCAGGACAGCAGACATACAGTTAGAGTGGTCCTGTATCGACCTTCAGGACAGCAGACAGACGGTTAGAGTGGTCCTGTATCGACCTTCAGGACAGCAGACAGACAGTTAGAGTGGTCCTGTATCGACCTTCAGGACAGCATACAGACAGTTAGAGTGGTCCTTTATCGACCTTCAGGACAGCAGACAGTCAGAGCGGTCCTGTATCGACCATCAGGACAGCATACAGACAGAGCGGTCCTGTATCGACCATCAGGACAGCAGACAGTCAGATAGGTCCTGTATCGACCATCAGGACAGCAGACAGTCAGAGTCATCCTGTATCAACCATCAGTTCAGCAGACAGTCAGAGTGGTCCTGTATCGATCATCAGGACATCAGACAGTCAGAGCGGTCCTGTATCGACCATCAGGACAGCAGACAGTCAGAGTCATCCTGTATCAACCATCAGTTCAGCAGACAGTCAGAGTGGTCCTGTATCGACCATCAGGACATCAGACAGTCAGAGCGGTCCTGTATCGACCATCAGGACAGCATACAGACAGAGTGGTCCTGTATCGACCATGAGGACAGCAGACAGTCAGAGTGGTCCTGTATCGACCATCAGGACAGCATACAGACAGAGCGGTCCTGTATCGACCATCAGGACAGCAGACAGTCAGATAGGTCCTGTATCGACCATCAGGACAGCAGACAGTCAGAGTCATCCTGTATCAACCATCAGTTCAGCAGACAGTCAGAGTGGTCCTGTATCGATCATCAGGACATCAGACAGTCAGAGCGGTCCTGTATCGACCATCAGGACATCAGACAGTCAGAGCGGTCCTGTATCGACCATCAGGACAGCATACAGTCAGAGCGGTCCTGTATCGACCATCAGGACAGCGGACAGTCAGAGCGCTCCTGTTTCGCCCATCAGGACAGCATACAGACAGAGTGGTCCTGTATCGACCATCAGGACAGCATACAGAGAGAGTGGTCCTCAATCAACCTTCAGGACAGCAGACAAACAGAGTGGTCCTGTATCGACCTTCTTGACAGCATACAGACAGTTAGAGTGGTCCTGTATCGACCTTCAGGACAACGTACAGACAGTTTGAGTAGTCATATAAATCGTCCTTCAGGACAGCAGACAGACAGAGTGGTCCTGTATCGACCTTCAGGACAGCATGCAGACAGTTAGAGTGGTCCTGTATCAACCTTCAGGACAGCATACAGATGGTTAGAGTGGTCCTGTATCGACCTTCAGGCCAGCGTACAGACAGACAGAGTGGTCCTGTATCGACCTTCAGGACAGCATACAGACAGAGCAGTCCTGTATCGACCTTCAGGACAGCATACAGACAGTTAGAGTGGTCCTGTATCGACCTTCAGGACACCATACATACAGTTAGAGTGGTCCTGTATCGACCTTCAGGACAGCAGACAGACGGTTAGAGTGGTCCTGTATCGACCTTCAGGACAGCAGACAGACAGTTAGAGTGGTCCTGTATCGACCTTCAGAACAGCATACAGACAGTTAGAGTGGTCCTTTATCGACCTTCAGGACAGCAGACAGTCAGAGCGGTCCTGTATCGACCATCAGGACAGCATACAGACAGAGCGGTCCTGTATCGACCATCAGGACAGCAGACAGACGGTTAGAGTGGTCCTGTATCGACCTTCAGGACAGCAGACAGACAGTTAGAGTGGTCCTGTATCGACCTTCAGAACAGCATACAGACAGTTAGAGTGGTCCTTTATCGACCTTCAGGACAGCAGACAGTCAGAGCGGTCCTGTATCGACCATCAGGACAGCATACAGACAGAGCGGTCCTGTATCGACCATCAGGACAGCAGACAGTCAGAGAGGTCCTGTATCGACCATCAGGACAGCAGACAGTCAGAGTCATCCTGTATCAACCATCAGTTCAGCAGACAGTCAGAGTGGTCCTGTATCGACCATCAGGACATCAGACATTCAGAGCGGTCCTGTATCGACCATCAGGACAGCATACAGACAGAGTGGTCCTGTATCGACCATCAGGACAGCAGACAGTCAGAGCGGTCCTGTATCGACCATCAGGACAGCAGACAGTCAGAGCGGTCCTGTATCGACCATCAGGACAGCAGACAGTCAGAGCGGTCCTGTCAGAGTGGTCCTAGAGTGGTCCTGTATCGACCTTCAGGACAGCAGACAAACAGAGCAGTCCTTAATCGACCTTCAGGACAGCATACAGACAGTTAGAGTGGTCCTGTATCGACCTTCAGGACAGCAGACATACAGTTAGAGTGGTCCTGTATCGACCTTCAGGACAGCAGACAGACGGTTAGAGTGGTCCTGTATCGACCTTCAGGACAGCAGACAGACAGTTAGAGTGGTCCTGTATCGACCTTCAGGACAGCATACAGACAGTTAGAGTGGTCCTTTATCGACCTTCAGGACAGCAGACAGTCAGAGCGGTCCTGTATCGACCATCAGGACAGCATACAGACAGAGCGGTCCTGTATCGACCATCAGGACAGCAGACAGTCAGATAGGTCCTGTATCGACCATCAGGACAGCAGACAGTCAGAGTCATCCTGTATCAACCATCAGTTCAGCAGACAGTCAGAGTGGTCCTGTATCGATCATCAGGACATCAGACAGTCAGAGCGGTCCTGTATCGACCATCAGGACAGCAGACAGTCAGAGTCATCCTGTATCAACCATCAGTTCAGCAGACAGTCAGAGTGGTCCTGTATCGACCATCAGGACATCAGACAGTCAGAGCGGTCCTGTATCGACCATCAGGACAGCATACAGACAGAGTGGTCCTGTATCGACCATGAGGACAGCAGACAGTCAGAGTGGTCCTGTATCGACCATCAGGACAGCATACAGACAGAGCGGTCCTGTATCGACCATCAGGACAGCAGACAGTCAGATAGGTCCTGTATCGACCATCAGGACAGCAGACAGTCAGAGTCATCCTGTATCAACCATCAGTTCAGCAGACAGTCAGAGTGGTCCTGTATCGATCATCAGGACATCAGACAGTCAGAGCGGTCCTGTATCGACCATCAGGACATCAGACAGTCAGAGCGGTCCTGTATCGACCATCAGGACAGCATACAGTCAGAGCGGTCCTGTATCGACCATCAGGACAGCGGACAGTCAGAGCGCTCCTGTTTCGCCCATCAGGACAGCATACAGACAGAGTGGTCCTGTATCGACCATCAGGACAGCATACAGAGAGAGTGGTCCTCAATCAACCTTCAGGACAGCAGACAAACAGAGTGGTCCTGTATCGACCTTCTTGACAGCATACAGACAGTTAGAGTGGTCCTGTATCGACCTTCAGGACAACGTACAGACAGTTTGAGTAGTCATATAAATCGTCCTTCAGGACAGCAGACAGACAGAGTGGTCCTGTATCGACCTTCAGGACAGCATGCAGACAGTTAGAGTGGTCCTGTATCAACCTTCAGGACAGCATACAGATGGTTAGAGTGGTCCTGTATCGACCTTCAGGCCAGCGTACAGACAGACAGAGTGGTCCTGTATCGACCTTCAGGACAGCATACAGACAGAGCAGTCCTGTATCGACCTTCAGGACAGCATACAGACAGTTAGAGTGGTCCTGTATCGACCTTCAGGACACCATACATACAGTTAGAGTGGTCCTGTATCGACCTTCAGGACAGCAGACAGACGGTTAGAGTGGTCCTGTATCGACCTTCAGGACAGCAGACAGACAGTTAGAGTGGTCCTGTATCGACCTTCAGAACAGCATACAGACAGTTAGAGTGGTCCTTTATCGACCTTCAGGACAGCAGACAGTCAGAGCGGTCCTGTATCGACCATCAGGACAGCATACAGACAGAGCGGTCCTGTATCGACCATCAGGACAGCAGACAGTCAGAGAGGTCCTGTATCGACCATCAGGACAGCAGACAGTCAGAGTCATCCTGTATCAACCATCAGTTCAGCAGACAGTCAGAGTGGTCCTGTATCGACCATCAGGACATCAGACATTCAGAGCGGTCCTGTATCGACCATCAGGACAGCATACAGACAGAGTGGTCCTGTATCGACCATCAGGACAGCAGACAGTCAGAGCGGTCCTGTATCGACCATCAGGACAGCAGACAGTCAGAGCGGTCCTGTATCGACCATCAGGACAGCAGACAGTCAGAGCGGTCCTGTCAGAGTGGTCCTAGAGTGGTCCTGTATCGACCTTCAGGACAGCAGACAAACAGAGCAGTCCTTAATCGACCTTCAGGACAGCATACAGACAGTTAGAGTGGTCCTGTATCGACCTTCAGGACAGCAGACATACAGTTAGAGTGGTCCTGTATCGACCTTCAGGACAGCAGACAGACGGTTAGAGTGGTCCTGTATCGACCTTCAGGACAGCAGACAGACAGTTAGAGTGGTCCTGTATCGACCTTCAGGACAGCATACAGACAGTTAGAGTGGTCCTTTATCGACCTTCAGGACAGCAGACAGTCAGAGCGGTCCTGTATCGACCATCAGGACAGCATACAGACAGAGCGGTCCTGTATCGACCATCAGGACAGCAGACAGTCAGATAGGTCCTGTATCGACCATCAGGACAGCAGACAGTCAGAGTCATCCTGTATCAACCATCAGTTCAGCAGACAGTCAGAGTGGTCCTGTATCGATCATCAGGACATCAGACAGTCAGAGCGGTCCTGTATCGACCATCAGGACAGCAGACAGTCAGAGTCATCCTGTATCAACCATCAGTTCAGCAGACAGTCAGAGTGGTCCTGTATCGACCATCAGGACATCAGACAGTCAGAGCGGTCCTGTATCGACCATCAGGACAGCATACAGACAGAGTGGTCCTGTATCGACCATGAGGACAGCAGACAGTCAGAGTGGTCCTGTATCGACCATCAGGACAGCAGACAGTCAGAGCGGTCCTGTATCGACCATCAGGACAGCAGACAGTCAGAGCGGTCCTGTCAGAGTTGTCCTAGAGTGGTCCTGTATTGACCTTCAGGACAGCAGACAAGCAGAGCAGTCCTGTATCGACCTTCAGGACAGCATACAGACAGTAAGAGTGGTCCTGTATCGACCTTCAGGACAGCAGACAGACAGTTAGAGTGGTCCTGTATCGACCTTCAGGACAGCATACAGACAGTTAGAGTGGTCCTGTATCGACCTTCAGGACAGCGTACAGACAGTTTGAGTGGTCCTATATCGACCTTCAGGACAGCAGACAGACAGTTAGAGTGGTCCTGTATCGACCTTCAGGACAGCGTACAGACGGTTAGAGTGGTCCTGTATCGACCTTCAGGACAGCATACAGACAGAGTGGTCCTGTATCGACCATCAGGACAGCATACAGACAGAGTGGTCCTGTATCGACCATCAGGACAGCAGACAGACAGAGTGGTCCTGTATCGACCATCAGGACAGCATACAGACAGAGTGGTCCTGTATCGACCTTCAGGACAGCATACAGACAGTTAGAGTGGTCCTGTATCGACCTTCAGGACAGCATACAGACAGTTAGAGTGGTCATATAAATCGACCTTCAGGACAGCAGACAGACAGAGTGGTCCTGTATCGACCTTCAGGACAGCATACAGACAGTTAGAGTGGTCCTGTATCAACCTTCAGGACAGCATACAGACAGTTAGAGTGGTCCTGTATCGACCTTCAGGCCAGCATACAGACAGACAGAGTGGTCCTGTATCGACCTTCAGGACAGCATACAGACAGAGCAGTCCTGTATCGACCTTCAGGACAGCATACAGACAGTTAGAGTGGGCCTGTATCGACCTTCAGGACAGCAGACAGACAGTTAGAGTGGTCCTGTATCGACCTTCAGGACAGCGTACAGACGGTTAGAGTGGTCCTGTATCGACCTTCAGGACAGCAGACAGACAGAGTGGTCCTGTATCGACCTTCAGGACAGCATAAAGACAGTTAGAGTGGTCCTGTATCAACCTTCAGGACAGCATACAGATGGTTAGAGTGGTCCTGTATCGACCTTCAGGCCAGCGTACAGACAGACAGAGTGGTCCTGTATCGACCTTCAGGACAGCATACAGACAGAGCAGTCCTGTATCGACCTTCAGGACAGCATACAGACAGTTAGAGTGGTCCTGTATCGACCTTCAGGACAGCAGACAGACAGTTAGAGTGGTCCTGTATCGACCTTCAGGACAGCGTACAGACGGTTAGAGTGGTCCTGTATCGACCTTCAGGACAGCAGACAGACAGTTAGAGTGGTCCTGTATCGACCTTCAGGACAGCATACAGACAGTTAGAGTGGTCCTTTATCGACCTTCAGGACAGCAAACAGTCAGAGCGGTCCTGTATCGACCTTCAGGACAGCAGACAGTCAGAGTCATCCTGTATCAACCATCAGTTCAGCAGACAGTCAGAGTGGTCCTGTATCGACCATCAGGACATCAGACAGTCAGAGCGGTCCTGTATCGACCTTCAGGACAGCAGACAGACAGTTAGAGTGGTCCTGTATCGACCTTCAGGACAGCATACAGACAGTTAGAGTGGTCCTTTATCGACCTTCAGGACAGCAAACAGTCAGAGCGGTCCTGTATCGACCATCAGGACAGCATACAGACAGAGCGGTCCTGTATCGACCATCAGCACAGCAGACAGTCAGAGAGGTCCTGTATCGACCATCAGGACAGCAGACAGTCAGAGTCATCCTTTATCAACCATCAGTTCAGCAGACAGTCAGAGTGGTCCTGTATCGACCATCAGGACATCAGACAGTAAGAGCGGTCCTGTATCGACCATCAGGACAGCAGACAGTCAGAGTCATCCTGTATCAACCATCAGTTCAGCAGACAGTCAGAGTGGTCCTGTATCGACCATCAGGACATCAGACAGTCAGAGCGGTCCTGTATCGACCATCAGGACAGCATACAGACAGAGTGGTCCTGTATCGACCATCAGGACAGCAGACAGTCAGAGCCGTCCTGTATCGACCATCAGGACAGCAGACAGTCAGAGCGGTCCTGTATCGACCATCAGGACAGCAGACAGTCAGAGCGGTCCTGTCAGAGTGGTCCTAGAGTGGTCCTGTATCGACCTTCAGGACAGCAGACAAACAGAGCAGTCCTTAATCGACTTTCAGGACAGCATACAGACAGTTAGAGTGGTCCTGTATCGACCTTCAGGACAGCAGACATACAGTTAGAGTGGTCCTGTATCGACCTTCAGGACAGCAGACAGACAGTTCGAGTGGTCCTGTATCGACCTTCAGGACAGCATACAGACAGTTAGAGTGGTCCTGTATCGACCTTCAGGACAGCAGACATACAGTTAGAGTGGTCCTGTATCGACCTTCAGGACAGCAGACAGACAGTTAGAGTGGTCCTGTATCGACCTTCAGGACAGCAGACAGACAGTTAGAGTGGTCCTGTATCAACCATCAGGACAGCATACAGACAGTTAGAGTGGTCCTGTATCAACCTTCAGGACAGCGTACTGACAGTTAGAGTGGTCCTGTGTAGACCTTCAGGACAGCAGACAAACAGAGTCGTCCTGTATCGACCTTCAGGACAGCATACAGACAGTTAGAGAGGTCCTGTATCGACCTTCAGGTCAGCATACAGACAGTTAGAGTGGTCCTGTATCGACCTTCAGGACAGCAGACAGTCAGAGTCATCCTGTATCAACCATCAGTTCAGCAGACAGTCAGAGTGGTCCTGTATCGACCATCAGGACATCAGACAGTCAGAGCGGTCCTGTATCGACCATCAGGACAGCATACAGTCAGAGCGGTCCTGTATCGACCATCAGGACAGCGGACAGTCAGAGCGCTCCTGTTTCGACCATCAGGACAGCATACAGACAGAGTGGTCCTGTATCGACCATCAGGACAGCATACAGAGAGAGTGGTCCTCTATCAACCTTCAGGACAGCAGACAAACAGAGTGGGCCTGTATCGACCTTCAGGACAGCATACAGACAGTTAGAGTGGTCCTGTATCGACCTTCAGGACAACGTACAGACAGTTTGAGTAGTCAAATAAATCGTCCTTCAGGACAGCAGACAGACAGAGTGGTCCTGTATCAACCTTCAGGACAGCATACAGATGGTTAGAGTGGTCCTGTATCGACCTTCAGGCCAGCGTACAGACAGACAGAGTGGTCCTGTATCGACCTTCAGGACAGCATACAGACAGAGCAGTCCTGTATCGACCTTCAGGACAGCATACAGACAGTTAGAGTGGTCCTGTATCGACCTTCAGGACAGCATACAGACAGAGCAGTCCTGTATCGACCTTCAGGACAGCATACAGACAGTTAGAGTCGTCCTGTATCGACCTTCAGGACAGCAGACAGACAGTTAGAGTGGTCCTGTATCGACCTTCGGGACAGCGTACAGACGGTTAGAGTGGTCCTGTATCAACCATCAGTTCAGCAGACAGTCAGAGTGGTCCTGTATCTACCATCAGGACATCAGACAGTCAGAGCGGTCCTGTATCGACCATCAGGACAGCAGACAGTCAGAGTCATCCTGTATCAACCATCAGTTCAGCAGACAGTCAGAGTGGTCCTGTATCGACCATCAGGACATCAGACAGTCAGAGCGGTCCTGTATCGACCATCAGGACAGCATACAGACAGAGTGGTCCTGTATCGACCATCAGGACAGCAGACAGTCAGAGCCGTCCTGTATCGACCATCAGGACAGCAGACAGTCAGAGCGGTCCTGTCAGAGTGGTCCTAGAGTGGTCCTGTATCGACCTTCAGGACAGCAGACAAACAGAGCAGTCCTTAATCGACCTTCAGGACAGCATACAGACAGTTAGAGTGGTCCTGTATCGACCTTCAGGACAGCAGACATACAGTTAGAGTGGTCCTGTATCGACCTTCAGGACAGCAGACAGACAGTTAGAGTGGTCCTGTATCGACCTTCAGGACAGCATACTGACAGTTAGAGTGGTCCTGTATCGACCTTCAGGACAGCAGACATACAGTTAGAGTGGTCCTGTATCGACCTTCAGGACAGCAGACAGACAGTTTGAGTAGTCATATAAATCGTCCTTCAGGACAGCAGACAGACAGAGTGGTCCTGTATCAACCTTCAGGACAGCATACAGATGGTTAGAGTGGTCCTGTATCGACCTTCAGGCCAGCGTACAGACAGACAGAGTGGTCCTGTATCGACCTTCAGGACAGCATACAGACAGAGCAGTCCTGTATCGACCTTCAGGACAGCATACAGACAGTTAGAGTGGTCCTGTATCGACCTTCAGGACAGCATACAGACAGAGCAGTCCTGTATCGACCTTCAGGACAGCATACAGACAGTTAGAGTCGTCCTGTATCGACCTTCAGGACAGCAGACAGACAGTTAGAGTGGTCCTGTATCGACCATCAGGACAGCATACAGTCAGAGCGGTCCTGTATCGACCATCAGGACAGCGGAGAGTCAGAGCGCTCCTGTTTCGACCATCAGGACAGCATACCGACAGAGTGGTCCTGTATCGACCATCAGGACAGCATACAGAGAGAGTGGTCCTCTATCAACCTTCAGGACAGCAGACAAACAGAGTGGTCCTGTATCGACCTTCAGGACAGCATACAGACAGTTAGAGTGGTCCTGTATCGACCTTCAGGACAACGTACAGACAGTTTGAGTAGTCATATAAATCGTCCTTCAGGACAGCAGACAGACAGAGTGGTCCTGTATCAACCTTCAGGACAGCATACAGATGGTTAGAGTGGTCCTGTATCGACCTTCAGGCCAGCGTACAGACAGACAGAGTGGTCCTGTATCGACCTTCAGGACAGCATACAGACAGAGCAGTCCTGTATCGACCTTCAGGACAGCATACAGACAGTTAGAGTGGTCCTGTATCGACCTTCAGGACAGCATACAGACAGAGCAGTCCTGTATCGACCTTCAGGGCAGCATACAGACAGTTAGAGTCGTCCTGTATCGACCTTCAGGACAGCAGACAGACAGTTAGAGTGGTCCTGTATCGACCTTCAGGACAGCATACAGACAGAGCAGTCCTGTATCGACCTTCAGGACAGCATACAGACAGTTAGAGTGGTCCTGTATCGACCTTCAGGACAGCATAGAGACAGAGCAGTCCTGTATCGACCTTCAGGACAGCATACAGACAGTTAGAGTCGTCCTGTATCGACCTTCAGGACAGCAGACAGACAGTTAGAGTGGTCCTGTATCGACCATCAGGACAGCATACAGTCAGAGCGGTCCTGTATCGACCATCAGGACAGCGGAGAGTCAGAGCGCTCCTGTTTCGACCATCAGGACAGCATACCGACAGAGTGGTCCTGTATCGACCATCAGGACAGCATACAGAGAGAGTGGTCCTCTATCAACCTTCAGGACAGCAGACAAACAGAGTGGTCCTGTATCGACCTTCAGGACAGCATACAGACAGTTAGAGTGGTCCTGTATCGACCTTCAGGACAACGTACAGACAGTTTGAGTAGTCATATAAATCGTCCTTCAGGACAGCAGACAGACAGAGTGGTCCTGTATCAACCTTCAGGACAGCATACAGATGGTTAGAGTGGTCCTGTATCGACCTTCAGGCCAGCGTACAGACAGACAGAGTGGTCCTGTATCGACCTTCAGGACAGCATACAGACAGAGCAGTCCTGTATCGACCTTCAGGACAGCATACAGACAGTTAGAGTGGTCCTGTATCGACCTTCAGGACAGCATACAGACAGAGCAGTCCTGTATCGACCTTCAGGGCAGCATACAGACAGTTAGAGTCGTCCTGTATCGACCTTCAGGACAGCAGACAGACAGTTAGAGTGGTCCTGTATCGACCTTCAGGACAGCGTACAGACGGTTAGAGTGGTCCTGTATCAACCATCAGTTCAGCAGACAGTCAGAGTGGTCCTGTATCGACCATCAGGACATCAGACAGTCAGAGCGGTCCTGTATCGACCATCAGGACAGCAGACAGTCAGAGTCATCCTGTATCAACCATCAGTTCAGCAGACAGTCAGAGTGGTCCTGTATCGACCATCAGGACATCAGACAGTCAGAGCGGTCCTGTATCGACCATCAGGACATTATACAGACAGAGTGGTCCTGTATCGACCATCAGGACAGCAGACAGTCAGAGCGGTCCTGTATCGACCATCAGGACAGCAGACAGTCAGAGCGGTCCTGTATCGACCATCAGGACAGCAGACAGTCAGAGCGGTCCTGTCAGAGTTGTCCTAGAGTGGTCCTGTATTGACCTTCAGGACAGCAGACAAACAGAGCAGTCCTGTATCGACCTTCAGGACAGCAGACAGACAGTTAGAGTGGTCCTGTATCGACCTTCAGGACAGCATACAGACAGTTAGAGTGGTCCTGTATCGACCTTCAGGACAGCGTACAGACGGTTAGAGTGGTCCTGTATCGACCTTCAGGACAGCATACAGACAGAGTGGTCCTGTATCGACCATCAGGACAGCATACAGACAGAGTGGTCCTGTATCGACCATCAGGACAGCATACAGAAAGAGTGGTCCTGTATCGACCATCAGGACAGCATACAGACAGAGTGGTCCTGTATCAACCTTCAGGACAGCATACAGCCAGTTAGAGTGGTCCTGTATCGACCTTCAGGACAGCATACAGACAGTTAGAGTGGTCATATAAATCGACCTTCAGGACAGCAGACAGACAGAGTGGTCCTGTATCGACCTTCAGGACAGCATACAGACAGTTAGAGTGGTCCTGTATCAACCTTCAAGACAGCATACAGACAGTTAGAGTGGTCCTGTATCGACCTTCAGGCCAGCGTACAGACAGTTAGAGTGGTCCTGTATAGACCTTCTGGACAGCGTACAGACGGTTAGAGTGGTCCTGTGTAGACCTTCAGGACAGCAGACAGTCAGAGTCATCCTGTATCAACCATCAGTTCAGCAGACAGTCAGAGTGGTCCTGTATCGACCATCAGGACAGCAGACAGTCAGAGTGGTCCTAGAGTGGTCCTGTATCGACCATCAGGACAGCAGACAAACAGAGCAGTCCTGTATCGACCTTCAGGACAGCATACAGACAGTTAGAGTGGTCCTGTATCGACCTTCAGGACAGCAGACAGACAGTTAGAGTGGTCCTGTATCGACCTTCAGGACAGCATACAGACAGTTAGAGTGGTCCTGTATCGACCTTCAGGACAGCGTACAGACAGTTTAGGTGGTCCTATATCGACCTTCAGGACAGCAGACAGACAGTTAGAGTGGTCCTGTATCGACCTTCAGGACAGCGTGCAGACGGTTAGAGTGGTCCTGTGTAGACCTTCAGGACAGCAGACAGTCAGAGAGGTCCTGTATCGACCTTCAGGACAGCATACAGACAGTTAGAGTGGTCCTGTATCGACCTTCAGGACAGCATACAGACAGTTAGAGTGGTCCTGTATCGACATTCAGGACAGCAGACAGTTAGAGAGGTCCTGTATCGACCTTCAGGACAGCATACAGACAGTTAGAGTGGTCATGTATCGACCTTCAGGACAGCATACAGACAGTTAGTGTGGTCCTGTATCGTCCATCAGGACAGCATACAGACAGAGCGGTCCTGTATCGACCATCAGGACAGCAGACAGTCAGAGAGGTCCTGTATCGACCATCAGGACAGCATACAGACAGAGCGGTCCTGTATCGACCATCAGGACAGCATACAGACAGTTAGAGTGGTCCTTTATCGACCTTCAGGACAGCAGACAGTCAGAGCGGTCCTGTATCGACCATCAGGACAGCATACAGACAGAGCGGTCCTGTATCGACCATCAGGACAGCAGACAGTCAGAGAGGTCCTGTATCGACCATCAGGACAGCAGACAGTCAGAGTCATCCTGTATCAACCATCAGTTCAGCAGACAGTCAGAGTGGTCCTGTATCGACCATCAGGACATCAGACAGTCAGAGCGGTCCTGTATCGACCATCAGGACATCAGACAGTCAGAGTGGTCCTGTATCGACCATCAGGACATCAGACAGTCAGAGCGGTCCTGTATCGACCATCAGGAGAGCATACAGACAGAGTGGTCCTGTATCGACCATCAGGACAGCAGACAGTCAGAGCGGTCCTGTATCGACCATCAGGACAGCAGACAGTCAGAGCGGTCCTGTATCGACCATCAGGACAGCAGATAGTGAGAGCGGTCCTGTCAGAGTGGTCCTAGAGTGGTCCTGTATCGACCTTCAGGACAGCAGACAAACAGAGCAGTCCTTAATCGACCTTCAGGACAGCATACAGACAGTTAGAGTGGTCCTGTATCGACCTTCAGGACAGCAGACAGAAAGTTAGAGTGGTCCTGTATCGACCTTCAGGACAGCAGACAGACAGTTAGAGTGGTCCTGTATCGACCTTCAGGACAGCATACAGACAGTTAGTGTGGTCCTGTATCGACATTCAGGACAGCAGACAGTCAGAGCGGTCCTTTATCGACCATCAGGACAGCATACAGACAGTTAGAGTGGTCCTGTATCAACCTTCAGGACAGCGTACAGACAGTTAGAGTGGTCCTGTGTAGACCTTCAGGACAGCAGACAAACAGAGTCGTCCTGTATCGACCTTCAGGAGAGCATACAGACAGTTAGAGAGGTCCTGTATCGACCTTCAGGACAGCATACAGACAGTTAGAGTGGTCCTGTATCGACCTTCAGGACAGCAGACAGTCAGAGCGGTCCTGTATCGACCATCAGGACAGCATACAGTCAGAGCGGACCTGTATCGACCATCAGGATAGCGGACAGTCAGAGCGCTCCTGTTTCGACCATCAGGACAGCATACAGACAGAGTGGTCCTGTATCGACCATCAGGACAGCATACAGACAGAGTGGTCCTCTATCAACCTTCAGGACAGCAGACAAACAGAGTGGTCCTGTATCGACCTTCAGGACAGCATACAGACAGTTAGAGTGGTCCTGTATCGACCTTCAGGACAACGTACAGACAGTTTGAGTAGTCATATAAATCGACCTTCAGGACAGCAGACAGACAAAGTGGTCCTGTATCGACCTTCAGGACAGCATACAGACAGTTAGAGTGGTCCTGTATCAACCTTCAGGACAGCATACAGATGGTTAGAGTGGTCCTGTATCGACCTTCAGGCCAGCGTACAGACAGACAGAGTGGTCCTGTATCGACCTTCAGGACAGCAGACAGACAGTTAGAGTGGTCCTGTATCGACCTTCAGGACAGCATACAGACAGTTAGTGTGGTCCTGTATCGACATTCAGGACAGCAGACAGTCAGAGCGGTCCTGTATCGACCATCAGGACAGCATACAGACAGTTAGAGTGGTCCTGAATCGACATTCAGGACAGCAGACAGTTAGAGAGGTCCTGTATCGACCTTCAGGACAGCATACAGACAGTTAGAGTGGTCCT
The DNA here is from genome assembly GCF_057628025.1 of Oncorhynchus mykiss. NCBI lineage: Eukaryota > Metazoa > Chordata > Actinopteri > Salmoniformes > Salmonidae > Oncorhynchus > Oncorhynchus mykiss. The sequence continues at coordinate 93,704,150 of NC_143029.1, forward strand.
GTATCGACCATCAGGACAGCAGACAGTCAGAGCGGTCCTGTATCGACCATCAGGACATCAGACAGTCAGAGCGGTCCTGTATCGACCATCAGGACATCAGACAGTCAGAGTGGTCCTGTATCGACCATCAGGACATCAGACAGTTAGAGAGGTCCTGTATCGACCTTCAGGACAGCAGACAAACAGAGTCGTCCTGTATCGACCTTCAGGAGAGCATACAGACAGTTAGAGAGGTCCTGTATCGACCTTCAGGACAGCATACAGACAGTTAGAGTGGTCCTGTATCGACCTTCAGGACAGCAGACAGTCAGAGCGGTCCTGTATCGACCATCAGGACAGCATACAGTCAGAGCGGACCTGTATCGACCATCAGGATAGCGGACAGTCAGAGCGCTCCTGTTTCGACCATCAGGACAGCATACAGACAGAGTGGTCCTGTATCGACCATCAGGACAGCATACAGACAGAGTGGTCCTCTATCAACCTTCAGGACAGCAGACAAACAGAGTGGTCCTGTATCGACCTTCAGGACAGCATACAGACAGTTAGAGTGGTCCTGTATCGACCTTCAGGACAACGTACAGACAGTTTGAGTAGTCATATAAATCGACCTTCAGGACAGCAGACAGACAAAGTGGTCCTGTATCGACCTTCAGGACAGCATACAGACAGTTAGAGTGGTCCTGTATCAACCTTCAGGACAGCATACAGATGGTTAGAGTGGTCCTGTATCGACCTTCAGGCCAGCGTACAGACAGACAGAGTGGTCCTGTATCGACCTTCAGGACAGCAGACAGACAGTTAGAGTGGTCCTGTATCGACCTTCAGGACAGCATACAGACAGTTAGTGTGGTCCTGTATCGACATTCAGGACAGCAGACAGTCAGAGCGGTCCTGTATCGACCATCAGGACAGCATACAGACAGTTAGAGTGGTCCTGAATCGACATTCAGGACAGCAGACAGTTAGAGAGGTCCTGTATCGACCTTCAGGACAGCATACAGACAGTTAGAGTGGTCCTGTATCGACCATCAGGACAGCAGACAGTCAGAGCGGTCCTGTATCGACCATCAGGACATCAGACAGTCAGAGCGGTCCTGTATCGACCATCAGGACATCAGACAGTCAGAGTGGTCCTGTATCGACCATCAGGACATCAGACAGTTAGAGAGGTCCTGTATCGACCTTCAGGACAGCATACAGACAGTTAGAGTGGTCCTGTATCGACCATCAGGACAGCATACAGACAGAGTGGTCCTCTATCAACCTTCAGGACAGCGTACAGACGGTTAGAGTGGTCCTGTGTAGACCTTCAGGACAGCAGACAGTCAGAGTCATCCTGTATCAACCATCAGTTCAGCAGACAGTCAGAGTGGTCCTGTATCGACCATCAGGAGAGCAAACAGTCAGAGTGGTCCTAGAGTGGTCCTGTATCGACCATCAGGACAGCAGACAAACAGAGCAGTCCTGTATCGACCTTCAGGACAGCATACAGACAGTTAAAGGGGTCCTGTATCGACCTTCAGGACAGCAGACAGACAGTTAGAGTGGTCCTGTATCGACCTTCAGGACAGCATACAGACAGTTAGAGTGGTCCTGTATCGACCTTCAGGACAGCGTACAGACAGTTAGAGTGGTCCTGTATCGACCTTCAGGACAGCAGACAGACAGTTAGAGTGGTCCTGTATCGACCTTCAGGACAGCATACAGACAGTTAGAGTGGTCCTGTATCGACCTTCAGGACAGCAGACAGACAGTTAGAGTGGTCCTGTATCGACCTTCAGGACAGCATACAGACAGTTAGAGTGGTCATATAAATCGACCTTCAGGACAGCAGACAGACAGAGTGGTCCTGTATCGACCTTCAGGACAACAGACAGACAGTTAGAGTGGTCCTGTATCGACCTTCAGGACAGCGTACAGACGGTTAGAGTGGTCCTGTATCGACCTTCAGGACAGCAGACAGACAGTTAGAGTGGTCCTGTATCGACCTTCAGGACAGCATACAGACAGTTAGAGTGGTCCTTTATCGACCTTCAGGACAGCAGACAGTCAGAGCGGTCCTGTATCGACCATCAGGACAGCATACAGACAGAGCGGTCCTGTATCGACCATCAGGACAGCAGACAGTCAGAGAGGTCCTGTATCGACCATCAGGACAGCAGACAGTCAGAGTCATCCTGTATCAACCATCAGTTCAGAAGACAGTCAGAGTGGTCCTGTATCGACCATCAGGACATCAGACAGTCAGAGTGGTCCTGTATCGACCATCAGGACAGCAGACAGTCAGAGTCATCCTGTATCAACCATCAGTTTAGCAGACAGTCAGAGTGGTCCTGTATCGACCATCAGGACATCAGACAGTCAGAGCGGTCCTGTATCGACCATCAGGACAGCAGACAGTCAGAGCGGTCCTGTATCGACCATCAGGACAGCAGACAGTCAGAGTGGTCCTGTCAGAGTGGTCCTAGAGTGGTCCTGTATCGACTTTCAGGACAGCAGACAAACAGAGCAGTCCTTAATCGACCTTCAGGACAGCATACAGATAGTTAGAGTGGTCCTGTATCGACCTTCAGGACAGCAGACAGACAGTTAGAGTGGTCCTGTATCGACCTTCAGGACAGCAGACAGACAGTTAGAGTGGTCCTGTATCGACCTTCAGGACAGCATACAGACAGTTAGTGTGGTCCTGTATCGACATTCAGGACAGCAGACAGTCAGAGCGGTCCTGTATCGACCATCAGGACAGCATACAGACAGTTAGAGTGGTCCTGTATCAACCTTCAGGACAGCGTACAGACAGTTAGAGTTGTCCTGTGTAGACCTTCAGGACAGCAGACAAACAGAGTCGTCCTGTATCGACCTTCAGGACAGCATACAGACAGTTAGAGAGGTCCTGTATCGACCTTCAGGACAGCATACAGACAGTTAGAGTGGTCCTGTATCGACCTTCAGGACAGCAGACAGTCAGAGCGGTCCTGTATCGACCATCAGGACAGCATACAGTCAGAGCGGTCCTGTATCGACCATCAGGACAGCGGACAGTCAGAGCGCTCCTGTTTCGACCATCAGGACAGCATACAGACAGAGTGGTCCTGTATCGACCATCAGGACAGCATACAGACAGAGTGGTCCTCTATCAACCTTCAGGACAGCAGACAAACAGAGTGGTCCTGTATCGACCTTCAGGACAGCAGACAGACAGTTAGAGTGGTCCTGTATCGACCTTCAGGACAACGTACAGACAGTTTGAGTAGTCATATAAATCGACCTTCAGGACAGCAGACAGACAAAGTGGTCCTGTATCGACCTTCAGGACAGCATACAGATGGTTAGAGTGGTCCTCTATCGACCTTCAGGCCAGCAGACAGACAGTTAGAGTGGTCCTGTATCGACCTTCAGGACAGCATACAGACAGTTAGTGTGGTCCTGTATCGACATTCAGGACAGCAGACAGTCAGAGCGGTCCTGTATCGACCATCAGGACAGCATACAGACAGTTCGAGTGGTCCTGTATCAACCTTCAGGACAGCGTACAGACAGTTAGAGTGGTCCTGTGTAGACCTTCAGGACAGCAGACAAACAGAGTCGTCCTGTATCAACCTTCAGGACAGCATACAGACAGTTAGAGAGGTCCTGTATCGAACTTCAGGACAGCATACAGACAGTTAGAGTGGTCCTGTATCGACCTTCAGGACAGCAGACAGTCAGAGCGGTCCTGTATCGACCATCAGGACAGCATACAGTCAGAGCGGTCCTGTATCGACCATCAGGACAGCGGACAGTCAGAGCGCTCCTGTTTCGACCATCAGGACAGCATACAGACAGAGTGGTCCTCTATCAACCTTCAGGACAGCAGACAAACAGAGTGGTCCTGTATCGACCTTCAGGACAGCATACAGACAGTTAGAGTGGTCCTGTATCGACCTTCAGGACAACGTACAGACAGTTTGAGTAGTCATATAAATCGACCTTCAGGACAGCAGACAGACAGAGTGGTCCTATATCGACCTTCAGGACAGCATACAGACAGTTAGAGTGGTCCTGTATCGACCTTCAGGACAGCAGACAGACAGTTAGAGTGGTCCTGTATCGACCTTCAGGACAGCATACAGACAGTTAGAGTGGTCCTTTATCGACCTTCAGGACAGCAGACAGTCAGAGCGGTCCTGTATCGACCTTCAGGACAGCAGACAGTCAGAGCGGTCCTGTATCGACCATCAGGACAGCATACAGACAGAGCGGTCCTGTATCGACCATCAGGACAGCAGACAGTCAGAGAGGTCCTGTATCGACCATCAGGACAGCAGACAGTCAGAGTCATCCTGTATCAACCATCAGTTCAGCAGACAGTCAGAGTGGTCCTGTATCGACCATCAGGACATCAGACAGTCAGAGCGGTCCTGTATCGACCATCAGGACAGCAGACAGTCAGAGTCATCCTGTATCAACCATCAGTTCAGCAGACAGTCAGAGTGGTCCTGTATCGACCATCAGGACAGCAGACAGTCAGAGTGGTCCTAGAGTGGTCCTGTATCGACCATCAGGACAGCAGACAAACAGAGCAGTCCTGTATCGACCTTCTGGACAGCGTACAGACGGTTAGAGTGGTCCTGTGTAGACCTTCAGGACAGCAGACAGTCAGAGTCATCCTGTATCAACCATCAGTTCAGCAGACAGTCAGAGTGGTCCTGTATCGACCATCAGGACAGCAGACAGTCAGAGTGGTCCTAGAGTGGTCCTGTATCGACCATCAGGACAGCAGACAAACAGAGCAGTCCTGTATCGACCTTCAGGACAGCATACAGACAGTTAGAGTGGTCCTGTATCGACCTTCAGGACAGCAGACAGACAGTTAGAGTGGTCCTGTATCGACCTTCAGGACAGCATACAGACAGTTAGAGTGGTCCTGTATCGACCTTCAGGACAGCGTACAGACAGTTTAGGTGGTCCTATATCGACCTTCAGGACAGCAGACAGACAGTTAGAGTGGTCCTGTATCGACCTTCAGGACAGCGTGCAGACGGTTAGAGTGGTCCTGTGTAGACCTTCAGGACAGCAGACAGTCAGAGAGGTCCTGTATCGACCTTCAGGACAGCATACAGACAGTTAGAGTGGTCCTGTATCGACCTTCAGGACAGCATACAGACAGTTAGAGTGGTCCTGTATCGACATTCAGGACAGCAGACAGTTAGAGAGGTCCTGTATCGACCTTCAGGACAGCATACAGACAGTTAGAGTGGTCCTGTATCGACCTTCAGGACAGCATACAGACAGTTAGTGTGGTCCTGTATCGACCATCAGGACAGCATACAGACAGAGCGGTCCTGTATCGACCATCAGGACAGCAGACAGTCAGAGAGGTCCTGTATCGACCATCAGGACAGCATACAGACAGAGCGGTCCTGTATCGACCATCAGGACAGCATACAGACAGTTAGAGTGGTCCTTTATCGACCTTCAGGACAGCAGACAGTCAGAGCGATCCTGTATCGACCATCAGGACAGCATACAGACAGAGCGGTCCTGTATCGACCATCAGGACAGCAGACAGTCAGAGAGGTCCTGTATCGACCATCAGGACAGCAGACAGTCAGAGTCATCCTGTATCAACCATCAGTTCAGCAGACAGTCAGAGTGGTCCTGTATCGACCATCAGGACATCAGACAGTCAGAGCGGTCCTGTATCGACCATCAGGACATCAGACAGTCAGAGTGGTCCTGTATCGACCATCAGGACATCAGACAGTCAGAGCGGTCCTGTATCGACCATCAGGAGAGCATACAGACAGAGTGGTCCTGTATCGACCATCAGGACAGCAGACAGTCAGAGCGGTCCTGTATCGACCATCAGGACAGCAGACAGTCAGAGCGGTCCTGTATCGACCATCAGGACAGCAGATAGTGAGAGCGGTCCTGTCAGAGTGGTCCTAGAGTGGTCCTGTATCGACCTTCAGGACAGCAGACAAACAGAGCAGTCCTTAATCGACCTTCAGGACAGCATACAGACAGTTAGAGTGGTCCTGTATCGACCTTCAGGACAGCAGACAGAAAGTTAGAGTGGTCCTGTATCGACCTTCAGGACAGCAGACAGACAGTTAGAGTGGTCCTGTATCGACCTTCAGGACAGCATACAGACAGTTAGTGTGGTCCTGTATCGACCTTCAGGACAGCATACAGACAGTTAGTGTGGTCCTGTATCGACCATCAGGACAGCATACAGACAGAGCGGTCCTGTATCGACCATCAGGACAGCAGACAGTCAGAGAGGTCCTGTATCGACCATCAGGACAGCATACAGACAGAGCGGTCCTGTATCGACCATCAGGACAGCATACAGACAGTTAGAGTGGTCCTTTATCGACCTTCAGGACAGCAGACAGTCAGAGCGGTCCTGTATCGACCATCAGGACAGCATACAGACAGAGCGGTCCTGTATCGACCATCAGGACAGCAGACAGTCAGAGAGGTCCTGTATCGACCATCAGGACAGCAGACAGTCAGAGTCATCCTGTATCAACCATCAGTTCAGCAGACAGTCAGAGTGGTCCTGTATCGACCATCAGGACATCAGACAGTCAGAGCGGTCCTGTATCGACCATCAGGACATCAGACAGTCAGAGTGGTCCTGTATCGACCATCAGGACATCAGACAGTCAGAGCGGTCCTGTATCGACCATCAGGAGAGCATACAGACAGAGTGGTCCTGTATCGACCATCAGGACAGCAGACAGTCAGAGCGGTCCTGTATCGACCATCAGGACAGCAGACAGTCAGAGCGGTCCTGTATCGACCATCAGGACAGCAGATAGTGAGAGCGGTCCTGTCAGAGTGGTCCTAGAGTGGTCCTGTATCGACCTTCAGGACAGCAGACAAACAGAGCAGTCCTTAATCGACCTTCAGGACAGCATACAGACAGTTAGAGTGGTCCTGTATCGACCTTCAGGACAGCAGACAGAAAGTTAGAGTGGTCCTGTATCGACCTTCAGGACAGCAGACAGAGAGTTAGAGTGGTCCTGTATCGACCTTCAGGACAGCATACAGACAGTTAGTGTGGTCCTGTATCGACATTCAGGACAGCAGACAGTCAGAGCGGTCCTTTATCGACCATCAGGACAGCATACAGACAGTTAGAGTGGTCCTGTATCAACCTTCAGGACAGCGTACAGACAGTTAGAGTGGTCCTGTGTAGACCTTCAGGACAGCAGACAAACAGAGTCGTCCTGTATCGACCTTCAGGAGAGCATACAGACAGTTAGAGAGGTCCTGTATCGACCTTCAGGACAGCATACAGACAGTTAGAGTGGTCCTGTATCGACCTTCAGGACAGCAGACAGTCAGAGCGGTCCTGTATCGACCATCAGGACAGCATACAGTCAGAGCGGACCTGTATCGACCATCAGGATAGCGGACAGTCAGAGCGCTCCTGTTTCGACCATCAGGACAGCATACAGACAGAGTGGTCCTGTATCGACCATCAGGACAGCATACAGACAGAGTGGTCCTCTATCAACCTTCAGGACAGCAGACAAACAGAGTGGTCCTGTATCGACCTTCAGGACAGCATACAGACAGTTAGAGTGGTCCTGTATCGACCTTCAGGACAACGTACAGACAGTTTGAGTAGTCATATAAATCGACCTTCAGGACAGCAGACAGACAAAGTGGTCCTGTATCGACCTTCAGGACAGCATACAGACAGTTAGAGTGGTCCTGTATCAACCTTCAGGACAGCATACAGATGGTTAGAGTGGTCCTGTATCGACCTTCAGGCCAGCGTACAGACAGACAGAGTGGTCCTGTATCGACCTTCAGGACAGCAGACAGACAGTTAGAGTGGTCCTGTATCGACCTTCAGGACAGCATACAGACAGTTAGTGTGGTCCTGTATCGACATTCAGGACAGCAGACAGTCAGAGCGGTCCTGTATCGACCATCAGGACAGCATACAGACAGTTAGAGTGGTCCTGTATCGACATTCAGGACAGCAGACAGTTAGAGAGGTCCTGTATCGACCTTCAGGACAGCATACAGACAGTTAGAGTGGTCCTGTATCGACCTTCAGGACAGCAGACAGTCAGAGCGGTCCTGTATCGACCATCAGGACAGCATACAGTCAGAGCGGTCCTGTATCGACCATCAGGACAGCGGACAGTCAGAGCGCTCCTGTTTCGACCATCAGGACAGCATACAGACAGAGTGGTCCTGTATCGACCATCAGGACAGCATACAGACAGAGTGGTCCTCTATCAACCTTCAGGACAGCGTACAGACGGTTAGAGTGGTCCTGTGTAGACCTTCAGGACAGCAGACAGTCAGAGTCATCCTGTATCAACCATCAGTTCAGCAGACAGTCAGAGTGGTCCTGTATCGACCATCAGGAGAGCAAACAGTCAGAGTGGTCCTAGAGTGGTCCTGTATCGACCATCAGGACAGCAGACAAACAGAGCAGTCCTGTATCGACCTTCAGGACAGCATACAGACAGTTAAAGGGGTCCTGTATCGACCTTCAGGACAGCAGACAGACAGTTAGAGTGGTCCTGTATCGACCTTCAGGACAGCATACAGACAGTTAGAGTGGTCCTGTATCGACCTTCAGGACAGCGTACAGACAGTTAGAGTGGTCCTGTATCGACCTTCAGGACAGCAGACAGACAGTTAGAGTGGTCCTGTATCGACCTTCAGGACAGCATACAGACAGTTAGAGTGGTCCTGTATCGACCTTCAGGACAGCAGACAGACAGTTAGAGTGGTCCTGTATCGACCTTCAGGACAGCATACAGACAGTTAGAGTGGTCATATAAATCGACCTTCAGGACAGCAGACAGACAGAGTGGTCCTGTATCGACCTTCAGGACAACAGACAGACAGTTAGAGTGGTCCTGTATCGACCTTCAGGACAGCGTACAGACGGTTAGAGTGGTCCTGTATCGACCATCAGGACAGCATACAGACAGAGCGGTCCTGTATCGACCATCAGGACAGCAGACAGTCAGAGAGGTCCTGTATCGACCATCAGGACAGCAGACAGTCAGAGTCATCCTGTATCAACCATCAGTTCAGCAGACAGTCAGAGTGGTCCTGTATCGACCATCAGGACATCAGACAGTCAGAGCGGTCCTGTATCGACCATCAGGACATCAGACAGTCAGAGTGGTCCTGTATCGACCATCAGGACATCAGACAGTCAGAGCGGTCCTGTATCGACCATCAGGAGAGCATACAGACAGAGTGGTCCTGTATCGACCATCAGGACAGCAGACAGTCAGAGCGGTCCTGTATCGACCATCAGGACAGCAGACAGTCAGAGCGGTCCTGTATCGACCATCAGGACAGCAGATAGTGAGAGCGGTCCTGTCAGAGTGGTCCTAGAGTGGTCCTGTATCGACCTTCAGGACAGCAGACAAACAGAGCAGTCCTTAATCGACCTTCAGGACAGCATACAGACAGTTAGAGTGGTCCTGTATCGACCTTCAGGACAGCAGACAGAAAGTTAGAGTGGTCCTGTATCGACCTTCAGGACAGCAGACAGACAGTTAGAGTGGTCCTGTATCGACCTTCAGGACAGCATACAGACAGTTAGTGTGGTCCTGTATCGACATTCAGGACAGCAGACAGTCAGAGCGGTCCTTTATCGACCATCAGGACAGCATACAGACAGTTAGAGTGGTCCTGTATCAACCTTCAGGACAGCGTACAGACAGTTAGAGTGGTCCTGTGTAGACCTTCAGGACAGCAGACAAACAGAGTCGTCCTGTATCGACCTTCAGGAGAGCATACAGACAGTTAGAGAGGTCCTGTATCGACCTTCAGGACAGCATACAGACAGTTAGAGTGGTCCTGTATCGACCTTCAGGACAGCAGACAGTCAGAGCGGTCCTGTATCGACCATCAGGACAGCATACAGTCAGAGCGGACCTGTATCGACCATCAGGATAGCGGACAGTCAGAGCGCTCCTGTTTCGACCATCAGGACAGCATACAGACAGAGTGGTCCTGTATCGACCATCAGGACAGCATACAGACAGAGTGGTCCTCTATCAACCTTCAGGACAGCAGACAAACAGAGTGGTCCTGTATCGACCTTCAGGACAGCATACAGACAGTTAGAGTGGTCCTGTATCGACCTTCAGGACAACGTACAGACAGTTTGAGTAGTCATATAAATCGACCTTCAGGACAGCAGACAGACAAAGTGGTCCTGTATCGACCTTCAGGACAGCATACAGACAGTTAGAGTGGTCCTGTATCAACCTTCAGGACAGCATACAGATGGTTAGAGTGGTCCTGTATCGACCTTCAGGCCAGCGTACAGACAGACAGAGTGGTCCTGTATCGACCTTCAGGACAGCAGACAGACAGTTAGAGTGGTCCTGTATCGACCTTCAGGACAGCATACAGACAGTTAGTGTGGTCCTGTATCGACATTCAGGACAGCAGACAGTCAGAGCGGTCCTGTATCGACCATCAGGACAGCATACAGACAGTTAGAGTGGTCCTGTATCGACATTCAGGACAGCAGACAGTTAGAGAGGTCCTGTATCGACCTTCAGGACAGCATACAGACAGTTAGAGTGGTCCTGTATCGACCTTCAGGACAGCAGACAGTCAGAGCGGTCCTGTATCGACCATCAGGACAGCATACAGTCAGAGCGGTCCTGTATCGACCATCAGGACAGCGGACAGTCAGAGCGCTCCTGTTTCGACCATCAGGACAGCATACAGACAGAGTGGTCCTGTATCGACCATCAGGACAGCATACAGACAGAGTGGTCCTCTATCAACCTTCAGGACAGCGTACAGACGGTTAGAGTGGTCCTGTGTAGACCTTCAGGACAGCAGACAGTCAGAGTCATCCTGTATCAACCATCAGTTCAGCAGACAGTCAGAGTGGTCCTGTATCGACCATCAGGAGAGCAAACAGTCAGAGTGGTCCTAGAGTGGTCCTGTATCGACCATCAGGACAGCAGACAAACAGAGCAGTCCTGTATCGACCTTCAGGACAGCATACAGACAGTTAAAGGGGTCCTGTATCGACCTTCAGGACAGCAGACAGACAGTTAGAGTGGTCCTGTATCGACCTTCAGGACAGCATACAGACAGTTAGAGTGGTCCTGTATCGACCTTCAGGACAGCGTACAGACAGTTAGAGTGGTCCTGTATCGACCTTCAGGACAGCAGACAGACAGTTAGAGTGGTCCTGTATCGACCTTCAGGACAGCATACAGACAGTTAGAGTGGTCCTGTATCGACCTTCAGGACAGCAGACAGACAGTTAGAGTGGTCCTGTATCGACCTTCAGGACAGCATACAGACAGTTAGAGTGGTCATATAAATCGACCTTCAGGACAGCAGACAGACAGAGTGGTCCTGTATCGACCTTCAGGACAACAGACAGACAGTTAGAGTGGTCCTGTATCGACCTTCAGGACAGCGTACAGACGGTTAGAGTGGTCCTGTATCGACCTTCAGGACAGCAGACAGACAGTTAGAGTGGTCCTGTATCGACCTTCAGGACAGCATACAGACAGTTAGAGTGGTCCTTTATCGACCTTCAGGACAGCAGACAGTCAGAGCGGTCCTGTATCGACCATCAGGACAGCAGACAGTCAGAGTCATCCTGTATCAACCATCAGTTCAGCAGACAGTCAGAGTGGTCCTGTATCGACCATCAGGACATCAGACAGTCAGAGCGGTCCTGTATCGACCATCAGGACAGCATACAGACAGAGCGGTCCTGTATCGACCATCAGGACAGCAGACAGTCAGAGAGGTCCTGTATCGACCATCAGGACAGCAGACAGTCAGAGTCATCCTGTATCAACCATCAGTTCAGCAGACAGTCAGAGTGGTCCTGTATCGACCTTCAGGCCAGCGTACAGACAGTTAGAGTGGTCCTGTATAGACCTTCTGGACAGCGTACAGACGGTTAGAGTGGTCCTGTATCGACCTCCAGGACAGCATACAGACGGTTAGAGTGGTCCTGTGTAGACCTTCAGGACAGCAGACAGTCAGAGTCATCCTGTATCAACCATCAGTTCAGCAGACAGTCAGAGTGGTCCTGTATCGACCATCAGGACAGCAGACAGTCAGAGTGGTCCTAGAGTGGTCCTGTATCGACCATCAGGACAGCAGACAAACAGAGCAGTCCTGTATCGACCTTCAGGACAGCATACAGACAGTTAGAGTGGTCCTGTATCGACCTTCAGGACAGCAGACAGACAGTTAGAGTGGTCCTGTATCGACCTTCAGGACAGCATACAGACAGTTAGAGTGGTCCTGTATCGACCTTCAGGACAGCGTACAGACAGTTTAGGTGGTCCTATATCGACCTTCAGGACAGCAGACAGACAGTTAGAGCGGTCCTGTATCGACCTTCAGGACAGCGTACAGACGGTTAGAGTGGTCCTGTATCGACCTTCAGGACAGCAGACAGACAGTTAGAGTGGTCCTGTATCGACCTTCAGGACAGCATACAGACAGTTAGAGTGGTCCTGTATCGACCTTCAGGACAGCAGATAGACAGTTAGAGTGGTCCTGTATCGACCTTCAGGACAGCATACAGACAGTTAGAGTGGTCATATAAATCGACCTTCAGGACAGCAGACAGACAGAGTGGTCCTGTATCGACCTTCAGGACAACAGACAGACAGTTAGAGTGGTCCTGTATCGACCTTCAGGACAGCGTACAGACGGTTAGAGTGGTCCTGTATCGACCTTCAGGACAGCATACAGACAGAGTGGTCCTGTATCGACCATCAGGACAGCATACAGACAGAGTGGTCCTGTATCGACCATCAGGACAGCATACAGACAGAGTGGTCCTGTATCGACCATCAGGACAGCATACAGACAGAGTCATCCTGTATCGACCTTCAGGACAGCATACAGACAGTTAGAGTGGTCCTGTATCGACCTTCAGGACAGCATACAGACAGTTAGAGTGGTCATATAAATCCACCTTCAGGACAGCAGACAGACAGAGTGGTCCTGTATCGACCTTCAGGACAGCATACAGACAGTTAGAGTGGTCCTGTATCAACCTTCAGGACAGCATACAGACAGTTAGAGTGGTCCTGTATCGACCTTCAGGCCAGCGTACAGACAGTTAGAGTGGTCCTGTATAGACCTTCTGGACAGCGTACAGACGGTTAGAGTGGTCCTGTATCGACCTCCAGGACAGCATACAGACGGTTAGAGTGGTCCTGTGTAGACCTTCAGGACAGCAGACAGTCAGAGTCATCCTGTATCAACCATCAGTTCAGCAGACAGTCAGAGTGGTCCTGTATCGACCATCAGGACAGCAGACAGTCAGAGTGGTCCTAGAGTGGTCCTGTATCGACCATCAGGACAGCAGACAAACAGAGCAGTCCTGTATCGACCTTCAGGACAGCATACAGACAGTTAGAGTGGTCCTGTATCGACCTTCAGGACAGCAGACAGACAGTTAGAGTGGTCCTGTATCGACCTTCAGGACAGCATACAGACAGTTAGAGTGGTCCTGTATCGACCTTCAGGAAAGCGTACAGACAGTTTAGGTGGTCCTATATCGACCTTCAGGACAGCAGACAGACAGTTAGAGCGGTCCTGTATCGACCTTCAGGACAGCGTACAGACGGTTAGAGTGGTCCTGTATCGACCTTCAGGACAGCAGACAGACAGTTAGAGTGGTCCTGTATCTACCTTCAGGACAGCATACAGACAGTTAGAGTGGTCCTGTATCGACCTTCAGGACAGCAGATAGACAGTTAGAGTGGTCCTGTATCGACCTTCAGGACAGCATACAGACAGTTAGAGTGGTCATATAAATCGACCTTCAGGACAGCAGACAGACAGAGTGGTCCTGTATCGACCTTCAGGACAACAGACAGACAGTTAGAGTGGTCCTGTATCGACCTTCAGGACAGCGTACAGACGGTTAGAGTGGTCCTGTATCGACCTTCAGGACAGCAGACAGACAGTTAGAGTGGTCCTGTATCGACCTTCAGGACAGCATACAGACAGTTAGAGTGGTCCTTTATCGACCTTCAGGACAGCAGACAGTCAGAGCGGTCCTGTATCGACCATCAGGACAGCAGACAGTCAGAGAGGTCCTGTATCGACCATCAGGACAGCAGACAGTCAGAGTCATCCTGTATCAACCATCAGTTTAGCAGACAGTCAGAGTGGTCCTGTATCGACCATCAGGACATCAGACAGTCAGAGCGGTCCTGTATCGACCATCAGGAGAGCATACAGACAGAGTGGTCCTGTATCGACCATCAGGACAGCAGACAGTCAGAGCGGTCCTGTATCGACCATCAGGACAGCAGACAGTCAGAGCGGTCCTGTATCGACCATCAGGACAGCAGACAGTCAGAGCGGTCCTGTCAGAGTGGTCCTAGAGTGGTCCTGTATCGACCTTCAGGACAGCAGACAAACAGAGCAGTCCTTAATCGACCTTCAGGACAGCATACAGACAGTTAGAGTGGTCCTGTATCGACCTTCAGGACAGCAGACAGACAGAGTGGTCCTGTATCGACCTTCAGGACAGCAGACAGACAGTTAGAGTGGTCCTGTATCGACCTTCAGGACAGCGTACAGACAGTTAGTGTGGTCCTGTTTCGACATTCAGGACAGCAGACAGTCAGAGCGGTCCTGTATCGACCATCAGGACAGCATACAGACAGTTAGAGTGGTCCTGTATCAACCTTCAGGACAGCGTACAGACAGTTAGAGTGGTCCTGTGTAGACCTTCAGGACAGCAGACAAACAGAGTCGTAATGTATCGACCTTCAGGACAGCATACAGACAGTTAGAGAGGTCCTGTATCGACCTTCAGGACAGCATACAGACAGTTAGAGTGGTCCTGTATCGACCTTCAGGACAGCAGACAGTCAGAGCGGTCCTGTATCGACCATCAGGACAGCATACAGTCAGAGCGGTCCTGTATCGACCATCAGGACAGCGGACAGTCAGAGCGCTCCTGTTTCGACCATCAGGACAGCATACAGACAGACTGGTCCTGTATCGACCATCAGGACAGCATACAGACAGAGTGGTCCTCTATCAACCTTCAGGACAGCAGACAAACAGAGTGGTCCTGTATCGACCTTCAGGACAGCATACAGACAGTTAGAGTGGTCCTGTATCGACCTTCAGGACAACGTACAGACAGTTTGAGTAGTCATATAAATCGACCTTCAGGACAGCAGACAGACAAAGTGGTCCTGTATCGACCTTCAGGACAGCATACAGATGGTTAGAGTGGTCCTGTATCGCCTTCAGGCCAGCGTACAGACAGACAGAGTGGTCCTGTATCGACCTTCAGGACAGCAGACAGACAGTTAGAGTGGTCCTGTATCGACCTTCAGGACAGCATACAGACAGTTAGTGTGGTCCTGTATCGACATTCAGGACAGCAGACAGTCAGAGCGGTCCTGTATCGACCATCAGGACAGCATACAGACAGTTAGAGTGGTCCTGTATCAACCTTCAGGACAGCGTACAGACAGTTAGAGTGGTCCTGTGTAGACCTTCAGGACAGCACACAAACAGAGTTGTCCTGTATCAACCTTCAGGACAGCATACAGACAGTTAGAGAGGTCCTGTATCGACCTTCAGGACAGCATACAGACAGTTAGAGTGGTCCTGTATCGACCTTCAGGACAGCAGACAGTCAGAGCGGTCCTGTATCGACCATCAGGACAGCATACAGTCAGAGCGGTCCTGTATCGACCATCAGGACAGCGGACAGTCAGAGCGCTCCTGTTTCGACCATCAGGACAGCATACAGACAGAGTGGTCCTGTATCGACCATCAGGACAGCATACAGACAGAGTGGTCCTCTATCAACCTTCAGGACAGCAGACAAACAGAGTGGTCCTGTATCGACCTTCAGGACAGCATACAGACAGTTAGAGTGGTCCTGTATCAACCTTCAGGACAACGTACAGACAGTTAGAGTGGTCCTGTGTAGACCTTCAGGACAGCACACAAACAGAGTTGTCCTGTATCAACCTTCAGGACAGCATACAGACAGTTAGAGAGGTCCTGTATCGACCTTCAGGACAGCATACAGACAGTTAGAGTGGTCCTGTATCGACCTTCAGGACAGCAGACAGTCAGAGCGGTCCTGTATCGACCATCAGGACAGCATACAGTCAGAGCGGTCCTGTATCGACCATCAGGACAGCGGACAGTCAGAGCGCTCCTGTTTCGACCATCAGGACAGCATACAGACAGAGTGGTCCTGTATCGACCATCAGGACAGCATACAGACAGAGTGGTCCTCTATCAACCTTCAGGACAGCAGACAAACAGAGTGGTCCTGTATCGACCTTCAGGACAGCATACAGACAGTTAGAGTGGTCCTGTATCAACCTTCAGGACAACGTACAGACAGTTTGAGTAGTCATATAAATCGACCTTCAGGACAGCAGACAGACAGAGTGGTCCTGTATCGACCTTCAGGACAGCATACAAACAGTTAGAGTGGTCCTGTATCAACCTTCAGGACAGCATACAGATGATTAGAGTGGTCCTGTATCGACCTTCAGGCCAGCGTACAGACAGACAGAGTGGTCCTGTATCGACCTTCAGGACAGCATACAGACAGAGCAGTCCTGTATCGACCTTCAGGACAGCATACAGACAGTTAGAGTGGTCCTGTATCGACCTTCAGGACAGCAGACAGACAGTTAGAGTGGTCCTGTATCGACCTTCAGGACAGCGTACAGACGGTTAGAGTAGTCCTGTATCGACCTTCAGGACAGCAGACAGACAGTTAGAGTGGTCCTGTATCGAACTTCAGAACAGCATACAGACAGTTAGAGTGGTCCTTTATCGACCTTCAGGACAGCAGACAGTCAGAGCGGTCCTGTATCGACCATCAGGACAGCATACAGACAGAGCGGTCCTGTATCGACCATCAGGACAGCAGACAGTCAGAGAGGTCCTGTATCGACCATCAGGACAGCAGACAGTCAGCGTCATCCTGTATCAACCATCAGTTCAGCAGACAGTCAGAGTGGTCCTGTATCGACCATCAGGACATCAGACATTGAGAGCGGTCCTGTATCGACCATCAGGACAGCAGACAGTCAGAGTCATCCTGTATCAACCATCAGTTCAGCAGACAGTCAGAGTGGTCCTGTATCGACCATCAGGACATCAGACAGTCAGAGCGGTCCTGTATCGACCATCAGGACAGCATACAGACAGAGTGGTCCTGTATCGACCATCAGGACAGCAGACAGTCAGAGCGGTCCTGTATCGACCATCAGGACAGCAGACAGTCAGAGTCATCCTGTATCAACCATCAGTTCAGCAGACAGTCAGATTGGTCCTGTATCGACCTTCAGGACAACGTACAGACAGTTTGAGTAGTCATATAAATCGACCTTCAGGACAGCAGACAGACAGAGTGGTCCTGTATCGACCTTCAGGCCAGCGTACAGACAGACAGAGTGGTCCTGTATCGACCTTCAGGACAGCATACAGACAGAGCAGTCCTGTATCGACCTTCAGGACAGCATACAGACAGTTAGAGTGGTCCTGTATCGACCTTCAGGACAGCAGACAGACAGTTAGAGTGGTCCTGTATCGACCTTCAGGACAGCGTACAGACGGTTAGAGTGGTCCTGTATCGACCTTCAGGACAGCAGACAGACAGTTAGAGTGGTCCTGTATCGACCTTCAGGACAGCATACAGACAGTTAGAGTGGTCCTTTATCGACCTTCAGGACAGCAGACAGTCATAGCGGTCCTGTATCGACCATCAGGACAGCATACAGACAAAGCGGTCCTGTATCGACCATCAGGACAGCAGACAGTCAGAGAGGTCCTGTATCGACCATCAGGACAGCAGACAGTCAGAGTCATCCTGTATCAACCATCAGTTCAGCAGACAGTCAGAGTGGTCCTGTATCGACCATCAGGACATCAGACAGTCAGAGCGGTCCTGTATCGACCATCAGGACAGCATACAGACAGAGTGGTCCTGTATCGACCATCAGGACAGCAGACAGTCAGAGCGGTCCTGTATCGACCATCAGAACAGCAGACAGTCAGAGCGGTCCTGTATCGACCATCAGGACAGCAGACAGTCAGAGCGGTCCTGTCAGAGTTGTCCTAGAGTGGTCCTGTATCGACCTTCAGGACAGCAGACAAACAGAGCAGTCCTGTATCGACCTTCAGGACAGCATACAGACAGTTAGAGTGGTCCTGTATCGACCTTCAGGACAGCAGACAGACAGTTAGAGTGGTCCTGTATCGACCTTCAGGACAGCATACAGACAGTTAGAGTGGTCCTGTATCGACCTTCAGGACAGCGTACAGACAGTTTGAGTGGTCCTATATCGACCTTCAGGACAGCAGACAGACAGTTAGAGTGGTCCTGTATCGACCTTCAGGACAGCGTACAGACGGTTAGAGTGGTCCTGTATCGACCTTCAGGACAGCAGACAGACAGTTAGAGTGGTCCTGTATCGACCTTCAGGACAGCATACAGACAGTTAGTGTGGTCCTGTATCGACATTCAGGACAGCAGACAGTCAGAGCGGTCCTGTATCGACCATCAGGACAGCAGACAGTCAGAGAGGTCCAGTATCGACCATCAGGACAGCGGACAGTCAGAGCGCTCCTGTATCGACCATCAGGACAGCATACAGACAGAGTGGTCCTGTATCGACCATCAGGACAGCATACAGACAGAGTGGTCCTGTATCAACCTTCAGGACAGCATACAGACAGTTAGAGTGGTCCTGTATCGACCTTCAGGACATCATACAGACTGTTAGAGTGGTCATATAAATCGACCTTCAGGACAGCAGACAGACAGAGTGGTCCTGTATCGACCTTCAGGACAGCATACATACAGTTAGAGTGGTCCTGTATCGACCATCAGGACAGCAGACAGTCAGAGCGGTCCTGTATCGACCATCAGAACAGCAGACAGTCAGAGCGGTCCTGTATCGACCATCAGGACAGCAGACAGTCAGAGCGGTCCTGTCAGAGTTGTCCTAGAGTGGTCCTGTATCGACCTTCAGGACAGCAGACAAACAGAGCAGTCCTGTATCGACCTTCAGGACAGCATACAGACAGTTAGAGTGGTCCTGTATCGACCTTCAGGACAGCAGACAGACAGTTAGAGTGGTCCTGTATCGACCTTCAGGACAGCATACAGACAGTTAGAGTGGTCCTGTATCGACCTTCAGGACAGCGTACAGACAGTTTGAGTGGTCCTATATCGACCTTCAGGACAGCAGACAGACAGTTAGAGTGGTCCAGTATCGACCTTCAGGACAGCGTACAGACGGTTAGAGTGGTCCTGTATCGACCTTCAGGACAGCAGACAGACAGTTAGAGTGGTCCTGTATCGACCTTCAGGACAGCATACAGACAGTTAGTGTGGTCCTGTATCGACATTCAGGACAGCAGACAGTCAGAGCGGTCCTGTATCGACCATCAGGACAGCAGACAGTCAGAGAGGTCCAGTATCGACCATCAGGACAGCGGACAGTCAGAGCGCTCCTGTATCGACCATCAGGACAGCATACAGACAGAGTGGTCCTGTATCGACCATCAGGACAGCATACAGACAGAGTGGTCCTGTATCAACCTTCAGGACAGCATACAGACAGTTAGAGTGGTCCTGTATCGACCTTCAGGACATCATACAGAATGTTAGAGTGGTCATATAAATCGACCTTCAGGACAGCAGACAGACAGAGTGGTCCTGTATCGACCTTCAGGACAGCATACATACAGTTAGAGTGGTCCTGTATCAACGTTCAGGACAGCATACAGACAGTTAGAGTGGTCCTGTATAGACCTTCTGGAAAGCGTACAGACGGTTAGAGTGGTCCTGTATCGACCTTCAGGCCAGCGTACAGACAGTTAGAGTGGTCCTGTATAGAACTTCTGGACAGCGTACAGACGGTTAGAGTGGTCATGTATCGACCTTCAGGACAGCGTACAGACGGTTAGAGTGGTCCTGTGTAGACCTTCAGGACAGCAGACAGTCAGAGTCATCCTGTATCAACCATCAGTTCAGCAGACAGTCAGAGTGGTCCTGTATCGACCATCAGGACAGCAGACAGTCAGAGCGGTCCTGTCAGAGTGTTCCTAGAGTGGTCCTGTATCGACCATCAGGACAGCAGACAAACAGAGCAGTCCTGTATCGACCTTCAGGACAGCATACACACAGTTAGAGTGGTCCTGTATCGACCCTCAGGACAGCAGACAGACAGTTAGAGTGGTCCTGTATCGACCTTCAGGACAGCATACAGCCAGTTAGAGTGGTCCTGTATCGACCTTCAGGACAGCGTATAGACAGTTTGAGTGGTCCTATATTGACCTTCAGGACAGCAGGCAGACAGTTAGAGTGGTCCTGTATCGACCATCAGGACAGCGTACAGACGGTTAGAGTGGTCCCGTATCGACCTTCAGGACAGCAGACAGACAGAGCAGTCCTGTATCGACCTTCAGGACAGCAGACAAACAGAGCAGTCCTGTATCGACCTTCAGGACAGCATACAGACAGTTAGAGTGGTCCTGTATCGACCTTCAGGACAGCAGACAGACAGTTAGAGTGGTCCTGTATCGACCTTCAGGACAGCATACAGACAGTTAGAGTGGTCCTGTATCGACCTTCAGGACAGCGTACAGACAGTTTGAGTGGTCCTATATCGACCTTCAGGACAGCAGACAGACAGTTAGAGTGGTCCTGTATCGACCTTCAGGACAGCGTACAGACGGTTAGAGTGGTCCTGTATCGACCTTCAGGACAGCAGACAGACAGTTAGAGTGGTCCTGTATCGACCTTCAGGACAGCATACAGACAGTTAGTGTGGTCCTGTATCGACATTCAGGACAGCAGACAGTCAGAGCGGTCCTGTATCGACCATCAGGACAGCAGACAGTCAGAGAGGTCCAGTATCGACCATCAGGACAGCGGACAGTCAGAGCGCTCCTGTATCGACCATCAGGACAGCATACAGACAGAGTGGTCCTGTATCGACCATCAGGACAGCATACAGACAGAGTGGTCCTGTATCAACCTTCAGGACAGCATACAGACAGTTAGAGTGGTCCTGTATCGACCTTCAGGACATCATACAGACTGTTAGAGTGGTCATATAAATCGACCTTCAGGACAGCAGACAGACAGAGTGGTCCTGTATCGACCTTCAGGACAGCATACATACAGTTAGAGTGGTCCTGTATCAACGTTCAGGACAGCATACAGACAGTTAGAGTGGTCCTGTATAGACCTTCTGGAAAGCGTACAGACGGTTAGAGTGGTCCTGTATCGACCTTCAGGCCGGCGTACAGACAGTTAGAGTGGTCCTGTATAGACCTTCTGGACAGCGTACAGACGGTTAGAGTGGTCATGTATCGACCTTCAGGACAGCGTACAGACGGTTAGAGTGGTCCTGTGTAGACCTTCAGGACAGCAGACAGTCAGAGTCATCCTGTATCAACCATCAGTTCAGCAGACAGTCAGAGTGGTCCTGTATCGACCATCAGGACAGCAGACAGTCAGAGCGGTCCTGTCAGAGTGTTCCTAGAGTGGTCCTGTATCGACCATCAGGACAGCAGACAAACAGAGCAGTCCTGTATCGACCTTCAGGACAGCATACACACAGTTAGAGTGGTCCTGTATCGACCTTCAGGACAGCAGACAGACAGTTAGAGTGGTCCTGTATCGACCTTCAGGACAGCATACAGCCAGTTAGAGTGGTCCTGTATCGACCTTCAGGACAGCGTATAGACAGTTTGAGTGGTCCTATATTGACCTTCAGGACAGCAGGCAGACAGTTAGAGTGGTCCTGTATCGACCATCAGGACAGCGTACAGACGGTTAGAGTGGTCCCGTATCGACCTTCAGGACAGCAGACAGACAGAGCAGTCCTGTATCGACCTTCAGGACAGCATACAGACAGTTAGGGTGGTCCTGTATCGACCTTCAGGACAGCAGACAGTCAGAGCGGTCCTGTATCAACCATCAGGACAGCATACAGACAGAGCGTTCCTGTATCGACCATCAGGACAGCAGACAGTCAGAGTCATCCTGTATCGACCATCAGGACAGCAGACAGTCAGAGCGGTCCTGTCAGAGTGGTCCTAGAGTGGTCCTGTATCGACCTTCAGGACAGCAGACAAAAAGAACAGTCCTGTATCGACCTTCAGGACAGCATACAGACAGTTAGAGTGGTCCTGTATCGACCTTCAGGACAGCGTACAGACAGTTTGAGTGGTCCTATATTGACCTTCAGGACAGCAGGCAGACAATTAGAGTGGTCCTGTATCGACCATCAGGACAGCGTACAGACGGTTAGAGTCGTCCTGTATCGACCTTCAGGACAGCAGACAGACAGTTAGAGAGGTCCTGTATCGAACTTCAGGACAGCATACAGACAGAGCAGTCCTGTATCGACCTTCAGGACAGCATACAGACAGTTAGAGTTGTCCTGTATCGACCTTCAGGACAGCAGACAGACAGTTAGAGTGGTCCTGTATCGACCTTCAGGACAGCATACAGACAGTTAGAGTAGTCCTGTATTGACCTTCAGGACAGCGTACAGACAGTTTGAGTGGTCCTATATCGACCTTCAGGACAGCAGACAGACAGTTAGAGTGGTCCTGTATCGAACTTTAGGACAGCGTACAGACGGTTAGAGTGGTCCTGTTTCGACCTTCAGGACAGCAGACAGACAGTTAGAGTGGTCCTGTATCGACCTTCAGGACAGCATACAGACAATCATAGCGGTCCTGTATCGACCATCAGGACAGCGTACAGACGGTTAGAGTGGTCCTGTATCGACCTTCAGGACAGCGTACAGACAGTTATAGTGGTCCTGTGTAGACCTTCAGGACAGCAGACAAACA
The DNA here is from genome assembly GCF_057628025.1 of Oncorhynchus mykiss. NCBI lineage: Eukaryota > Metazoa > Chordata > Actinopteri > Salmoniformes > Salmonidae > Oncorhynchus > Oncorhynchus mykiss. The sequence continues at coordinate 93,727,022 of NC_143029.1, forward strand.
GAGTGGTCCTGTATCGACCTTCAGTACAGCAGACAGACAGTTAGAGTGGTCCTGTATCGACCTTCAGGACAGCATACAGACAGTCAGAGCGGTCCTGTATCGACCATCAGGACAGCATACAGACAGAGCGGTCCTGTATCGACCATCAGGACAGCAGACAGTCAGAGAGGTCCTGTATCGACCATCAGGACAGCAGACAGTCAGAGCGGTCCTGTATCGACCATCAGGACAGCGGACAGTCAGAGCGCTCCTGTATCGACCATCAGGACATTATACATACAGAGTTGTCCTGTATCGACCATCAGGACAGCATACAGACAGAGTGGTCCTGTATCAACCTTCAGGACAGCAGACAAACAGAGTGGTCCTGTATCGACCATCAGGACAGCATACAGACGGTTAGAGTGGTCCTGTATCGACCTTCAGGCCAGCGTACAGACGGTTAGAGTCATCCTGTATAGACCTTCTGGACAGTGTACAGACGGTTAGAGTGGTCCTGTATCGACCTTCAGGACAGCGTACAGACGGTTAGAGTGGTCATATAATCGACCTTCAGGACAGCAGACAGACAGAGTGGTCCTGTATCGACCTTCAGGACAGCTTACAGACAGTTAGAGTGGTCCTGTATCGACCTTCAGGGCAGCGTACAGATGGTTAGAGTGGTCCTGTATCGACCTTCAGGACAGCGTACAGATGGTTAGAGTGGTCCTGTATCGACCTTCAGGACAGCATACAGACAGTTAGAGTGGTCCTGTATCGACCATCAGGACAGCAGACTTTCAGAGCGGTCCTGTATCGACCTTCAGGACAGCATACAGACATACAGAGTGGTCCTGTATCGACCATCAGGACAGCAGACAGACAGAGTGGTCCTGTATCGACCATCAGGACAGCAGACAGTCAGAGCGGTCCTGTATCGACCATTAGGACAGCAGACAGAGTGGTGAACATCAGGACAGCATACAGACATAGCGGTCATGTGTTGACCATCAGAACAGCAGACAGACAATGCAAATGAATTACTTAAAAATCATACAATGTGATTTTCTGGATTTTTGTTTTAGATTCCGTCTCTCACAGTTGAAGTGTACCTATGATAAAAAATGACAGACCTCTACATGCTTTGTAAGTAGGGAAACCTGCAAAATCGGCAGAATCGGCAGTGTATCAAATACTTGTTCTCCCCACGGTATATAGGGAAGGTAATTAGGTAGGTGATGGAGTCCAGGTAAGTCTGATGACACACAGGTGCGCGTCACAAAGGTGACAGGTGTGCGCCATAACAAGCAGCTTGTTGACCTAGAAGCCGGAGCCCAAGTGACAGTACCCCTTCCCCGACGCGCCGCTCCAGCCGCAGGACGCCGACTAAAATGACGATCCCAATGATCAAGAGCGGACCGGTCACCTCTACTGAGTTGTGGGAATCCTTTCAATCCGACTGAGACACAGGAGCATGTCGACCTAGAGTGCCGGAGAGAGAGCATACGTGATGTTACCCCCTCCCCGGCGCTTTCGACTCCAGCCGCAGGATGCCAATGAAAGGATCGATCCCGGGGATCAGGAGCAGACTGGTCACCCCTGCTGATGCACGGCAACCTGTCACCGGCTGGGGCGTGGGAAACCTAACAGGCTGGCTGAGGCAAGAGAGCCTGGCGATCGGGCTGAGGCATGAGAGCCCGATGAGCCGGCTGAGGCATGAGAGCATGTAGCGGCTCCCAGACCTGACGTAATTTCCACTGACACAAAAAAAAACCTCCCCTGATGCTTCCCTTAGGTGAGGCGTTATTCTGTAACAATGTGCGCTGAGAGTTGGGAAGCAAGTTCAGGGAGTGAGTGTTTTTAATAAATAAACTCAGCACAAAACACGAACAACGCACAGACTTAACCCTGGAACAGAAACAGTAACGATTGGGGAAGTAATTAAAGGGAGTGACATATAGAGGGAAGGTAATCAGGGAGGTGATGGAGTCCAGGTGAGTCTGATTACACACATGTGCGCTTAACAAAGGTGACAGTTTCTGTGTTGTGGGTTTGTTTGTGTATATGTGTGCATTTCAGGATGGTTTCCTGGATTCCAAGCAGCTGATTGGTCAGCCCCATTGCAGATTGGAGCTCTGACCCCGCCCTCTTGTCAGGGGATGCAGCTGTCTGCAATTACCGACTCCTTCTGCAGCTTGAAAAGCCAGTGTTCCTTTGTTAGGAGAGAGAGCTTCTTTGTATGTCCTGTGTTGATCTGGTAAATTTGTTGTAAAGTCTTTTGTAGACGGTCCTGTAGAGGTAAGTGTTTGCTTTAGTACCTAGTGTTTTTGGTTTATTCAAATTGTTCACTGAGGGTGTTGACTTCGGTTTTTGTTCCCAGGGGGGAAGGGGAAGGCACCTTGGGAGTGTTTAGGCAAAAGGCCTGTGGGCGTACATTCACCTGCAGTATGTACTCTGTCTATACACACTAGGTAAGACCTGGGTGGACCGTCCCCTGTATTTTGGTTAGGGCGCCAGGTGGCATTAAGAATAGGTAAGTAGTGGGTAGGCGAGGGGAATCTAACTTTTACTTTCTTTGCTTTGGTTCCAACTGGGCCCTTTTCTCCATGTTAAGGTATTATTATTATTATTTTTTTTTTTTCACCTTTATTTAACCAGGTAGGCTAGTTGAGAACAAGTTCTAATTTGCAACTGCGACCTGGCCAAGATAAAGCATAGCAGTGTGAACAGACAACACAGAGTTACACATGGAGTAAACAATTAACAAGTCAATAACACAGTAGAAAAAAAAGAGTCTATATACATTGTGTGCAAAAGGCATGAGGAGGTAGGTGAATAATTAAAATTTTGCAGATTAACACTGGAGTGATAAATGATCAGATGGTCATGTACAGGTAGAGATATTGGTGTGCAAAAGAGCAGAAAAGTAAATAAATATAAACAGTATGGGGAAGAGGTAGGTAAAATTGGGTGGGCTATTTACCGATAGACTATGTACAGCTGCAGCGATCAGTTAGCTGCTCAGATAGCAGATGTTTGAAGTTGGTGAGGGAGATAAAAGTCTCCAACTTCAGCGATTTTTGCAATTCGTTCCAGTCACAGGCAGCAGAGAACTGGAATGAAAGGCGGCCAAATAAGGTATTGGCTTTAGGGATGATCAGTGAGATACACCTGCTGGAGCGCCTGCTACGGGTGGGTGTTGCCATCGTGACCAGTGAACTGAGATAAGGCGGAGCTTTACCTAGCATGGACTTGTAGATGACATGGAGCCAGTGGGTCTGGCGACGAATATGTAGCGAGGGCCAGCCGACTAGAGCATACAGGTCGCAGTGGTGGGTGGTATAAGGTGCTTTAGTAACAAAACGGATGGCACTGTGATAAACTGCATCCAGTTTGCGGAGTAGAGTGTTGGAAGCTATTTTGTAGATGACATCGCCGAAGTCGAGGATTGGTAGGATAGTCAGTTTTACTAGGTTAAGTTTGGCGGCGTGAGTGAAGGAGGCTTTGTTGCGGAATAGAAAGCCGACTCTAGATTTGATTTTAGATTGGAGATGTTTGATATGAGTCTGGAAGGAGAGTTTACAGTCTAGCCAGACACCTAGGTACTTATAGATGTCCACATATTCTAGGTCGGAACCATCCAGGGTGGTTATGCTAGTCGGGCGTGCGGGTGCAGGCAGTGAACGGTTGAAAAGCATGCACTTGGTTTTACTAGCGTTTAAGAGCAGTTGGAGGCCACAGAAGGAGTGTTGTATGGCATTGAAGCTCGTTTGGAGGTTAGATAGCACAGTGTCCAAGGACGGGCCGGAAGTATACAGAATGGTGTCGTCTGCGTAGAGGTGGATCAGGGAGTCGCCCGCAGCAAGAGCAACATCATTGATATATACAGAGAAAAGAGTCGGCCCGAGAATTGAACCCTGTAGCACCCCCATAGAGACTGCCAGAGGACCGGACAGCATGCCCTCCGATTTGACACACTGAACTCTGTCTGCAAAGTAGTTGGTGAACCAGGCGAGGCAGTCATCAGAAAAACCGAGGCTACTGAGTCTGCCAATAAGAATATGGTGATTGACAGAGTCGAAAGCCTTGGCAAGGTCGATGAAGAAGGCTGCACAGTACTGTCTTTTATCGATGGCGGTTATGATATCATTTAGTACCTTGAGCGTGGCTGAGGTGCACCCGTGACCGGCTCGGAAACCAGATTGCTCAGCGGAGAAGGTACGGTGGGATTCGAGATGGTCAGTGACCTGTTTGTTGACTTGGCTTTCGAAGACCTTAGATAAGCAGGGCAGGATGGATATAGGTCTGTAACAGTTTGGGTCCAGGGTGTCTCCCCCTTTGAAGAGGGGGATGACTGCGGCAGCTTTCCAATCCTTGGGGATCTCAGACGATATGAAAGAGGTTGAACAGGCTGGTAATAGGGGTTGCGACAATGGCGGCGGATAGTTTCAGAAATAGAGGGTCTAGATTGTCAAGCCCAGCTGATTTGTAAGGGTCCAGGTTTTGCAGCTCTTTCAGAACATCTGCTATCTGGATTTGGGTAAAGGAGAACCTGGAGAGGCTTGGGCGAGTAGCTGCGGGGGGGGGGCGGAGCTGTTGGCCGAGGTTGGAGTGGCCAGGAGGAAGACATGGCCAGCCGTTGAGAAATGCTTGTTGAAGTTTTCGATAATCGTGGATTTATCGGTGGTGACCGTGTTACCTAGCCTCAGTGCAGTGGGCAGCTGGGAGGAGGTGCCCTTGTTCTCCATGGACTTCACAGTGTCCCAGAACCTTTTGGAGTTAGAGCTACAGGATGCAAATTTCTGCCTAAAGAAGCTGGCCTTTGCTTTCCTGACTGACTGCGTGTATTGGTTCCTGACTTCCCTGAACAGTTGCATATCGCGGGGACTATTCAATGCTATTGCAGTCCGCCACAGGATGTTTTTGTGCTGGTCGAGGGCAGTCAGGTCTGGAGTGAACCAAGGGCTATATCTGTTCTTAGTTCTGCATTTTTTGAACGGAGCATGCTTATCTAAAATGGTGAGGAAGTTACTTTTAAAGAATGACCAGGCATCCTCAACTGACGGGATGAGGTCAATGTCCTTCCAGGATACCCGGGCCAGGTCGATTAGAAAGGCCTGCTCACAGAAGTGTTTTAGGGAGCGTTTGACAGTGATGAGGGGTGGTCATTTGACTGCGGATCCGTAGAGGTTGCAGGCAATGAGGCAGTGATCGCTGAGATCCTGGTTGAAGACAGTGGAGGTGTATTTGGAGGGCCAGTTGGTCAGGATGACGTCTATGAGGGTGCCCTTGTTTACAGATTTAGGGTTGTACCTGTGGGTTCATTGATGATTTGTGTGAGATTGAGGGCATCTAGCTTAGATTGTAGGACTGCCGGGGTGTTAAACATATCCCAGTTTAGGTCACCTAACAGAACAAACTCTAAAGCTAGATGGGGGGCAATCAATTCATAAATGGTGTCCAGGGCACAGCTGGGAGCTGAGGGGGGTCGGTAGCAGGCGGCAACAGTGAGAGACTTATTTCTGGAGAGAGTCATTTGAAAAATTAGTAGTTCGAACTGTTTGGGTATGGACCTGGAAAGTATGACATTACTTTGCAGGCTATCTCTGCAGTAGACTGCAACTCCTCCCCCTTTGGCAGTTCTATCTTGACAGAAAATGTTATAGTTGGGTATGGAAATCTCAGAATTTTTGGTGGCCTTCCTGAGCCAGGATTCAGACACGGCAAGGACATCAGGGTTAGCAGAGTGTGCTAAAGCAGTGAGTGAAACAAATTTAGGGAGGAGGCTTCTGATGTTGACATACATGAAACCAAGGCTTTTTCGATCACAGAAGTCAACAAATGAGGGTGCCTGGGGACATGCAGGGCCTGGGTTTACCTCCACATCGCCCGTGGAACAGAGGAGGAGTAGTATGAGGGTGCGGCTAAAGGCTATCAAAACTGGTCGCCTAGAGCGTTGGGGACAAAGAATAAAAGGAGCAGATTTCTGGGCATGGTAGAATATATTCAGGGCATAATGCGCAGACAGGGGTATGGTGGGGTGTGGGTACAGCGGAGGTAAGCCCAGGCACTGGGTGATGATAAGAGAGGTTGTATCTCTGGACATGCTGGTTGTAATGGGTGAGGTCACCGCATGTGTGGGAGATGGGACAAAGGAGGTATCAGGGGTATGAAGAGTGGAACTAGGGGCTCCATTGTAAACTAAAACAATGGTAACTAACCTGAACAACAGTATACAAGGCATATTGACATTTGAGAGAGACATACAGCGAGGCATACAGTAATCACAGGTGTTGATTGGGAGAGCTAGCTAAACCAGTAGGTGAGACAACAACAGCTAATCAGCTAGCACAACAACAGCAGGTAAAATGGCGTTGACTAGGCAGAGAGGGTTGGATTAACTACACACAGAGCCTGAGTGCGGCTGGGGCCGACAGATAAAACATAAACAAACAGAATGGAGTACCGTGATTAATGGACAGTCCAGCAGGCATCAGCTATGTAGCCAAGTGATCACAGTGTCCAGGGGGCAGCAGTGGATGGGACAGAGAAGCTAGACTGGCAAGTATTATCCAGGCTAAAAAAATAAATAAAAAACTGGCTGTCTGCGCTGAAGGTAAAAGCCGCTAGCAGTGGCTAACAATGACTAAATAGCTTGTAGCTAGTTAGCTGGTTGGCTTCTGGAGGTTCTTGAATGTGTTCTAAAAATTAAAAATAATAGCGATTCCGTATCACATTGGGTGAGGCAGGTTACCGGAAGGTATAATCGAATTAAAAATCGAAAAGAGATTGAAAGTAAATATGGGTCCAGTGAGTGGATGGGCTGGCTGGGGACGCGGCGATTCAGACAGTTAGCAGGCCTGTGCTAACAAGCTAGCAGTTAGTAGGCCGAGGCTAAACAAGCTAGCAATTAGCAGGCCGAATTAGAAAGCAAGCAGATAGCAAGGGCTAGAAAGTTAGCCTTTGGAGGACGTCGCAATGGGGATTAAGTCTGTTTATGCCTCTTCATGCAGTGACATCGATAGACCGGTCGTGGGTCTGGATATTGTAGCCCAGCAGTATGCTTCGGTGGTAGCACAGGAGCTCTGGCCGGGCTAGCTTCAAGCTAAGTGGATGGAAACGCTAGCCAGGAGTAGTCATCTGGGGTTGCGGTTAGCTAGTTGTGAAGATCCAGATGAAAAAGTTCCGTTTGCGTTGGGAATCCGGGGATAAAAATAATAGGTCCGTTATGCTCTGGTTAGAGTCGCGTTGTTCGAACTGGCAAACGCTTTCCAAGCTAAAGGTTAGCTGATGACCGCTAGCAATGGTTTGCTGACTGATTACCGGTTAGTTAGCTTGCTAGCTTCAGTTGAGGGGTTCCGGATCCATTGGGTGAGGTGGGTTGCAGGAGAGTATTTAGATGTTGAGGTTTAGAAAAATGTTTTAAAAGATATGCGAAGAAACATTTTAAAAAACGAATTAAGGAAATTCCCTGTAAAAGGTAATATTCTCTGCCTCTGTCATCCTTAGCCGCACCTACAATCCTATACCGTTGAGTTGTAGCGGGGTGTTGCGTTCCCCCCTCAAAGAGGCGTACGTAACAGCCATAACGAGCAGCCTGTTGACCTAGAGACCGGAGAGGCGGCACATGTGACAGTCAAACATGAAACTAAACGGACCGGGTCGTAGCTGGCTTCTCCACTGACCATTTACACATTCTCCAAAATAGGAATATTGTTCAATTCTCAAATTCTGGGATGTAGAAGAATTCGGCAGGAGAGTTCCTTTCTTCTACTGTGACCCTCTCTCTCCCATACTGCATGATCAGGGAGACAAGAGTCTCTGCAAGGAATTTACGACGTGGTAGTAAAGTCGTAAAACTACCCTCCCTAACAGGAAAGGGGGTTTGTTCACAACTCTGCTAGCCAATTCACATCATGACAGTATGTACTGTCACTGTGGGGACGACATCATCGATGCACTTATTGATGAAGCCAATGACTGATGTTGTGTACTCCTCAAATGCCATCGGAGGAATCCCGGAACATATTCCAGTCTGTGCTAGCAAAACAGTCCTGTAGCTTAGCATCTGCTTCATCTGACCACTTTATTGATCTAGTCACTGGTGCTTCCTGCCTTAATTTTTGCTTGTAAGCCGGAATCAGGAGTATGGTCAAACTTGCCAAATGGAGGGCAATGGAGAGCTTTGTATGCCTCTCTGTGTGTGGAGAAAAGGTGGTCCAGAGTTTTTTTCACCCTATGTTTGCACTTTTAATATGCTGTTAGAAATTTGGTAAAATGGATTTAAGTTTCCCTGCATTCAAGTCCCCGGCTACTAGGAGCGCTGCCTCTGGGTGGGCGTTTACTTGTTTGCTTATGTCGGGAATACAGCTCATTCAATGCTGTCTTAGTGCCAGCCTCAGTCTTGTGGTATGTAAAGACAGAAACTCACTCGGTAGATAGTGTGGTCTACAGCTTATCATGAGATGCTCTACCTCAGGCGAGCAATAGACTTCCTTTGATATCGTGCACCAGCTGTAATTTACAAAACTGCATAGTCCGCCGCCTCTTGACTTTCCAGACAGTGCTGGTCTATCCTGCCGGTACAGCATATAACCAGCCAGCTGTATGTTGATAGTGTCGTCATTCAGCCACTCCATGAAGCATAAGCTATTACAGTTTGATTGTCCTGTTTGTTTTTTAATGTTCTGTGTAGGTCATTGATTTTATTCCCTAAAGATTGCACGTTTGCTAGCAGAATGGAAGGAAGTGGGAGTTTATTCGATCATCTACGAATTCTCGGAAGGCAGCCCGCCCTCTGGACCCTTTTATGTCGACCTCTTCACGCAAATCACGGGGATCTGGGCTTGTTCCCGAGAAAGCAGTATATCATTTGCGTCGGGCTCGTCAGACTCATTAAAGGGGAAAAAAGGATTCTGCCAGTCTGTGGTGAGTAATCGCAGTCCTGAAGTTCTTTTCGGTCATAAGAGACTGTAGCAGCAAAATGATGTACAAAATAAGATACAATCGGTTGGGAACACAAACGTCAGCCCTCTTCTCCGGCATGCTCTTCTTTGTCTACACCCGTTCAGCGTCGATCACACCCTCACCCTAAGCTTAATCCCCACTCTTCTAGTTTCGCTCTCGAAGCGCACACTTGACGCTATGGCCAATGATTTGTTTACCTCTGGATAGCATGAAAACAGTCTAACCAGCTCTGCTGGCAATAATTTCATCACGCTTTTTTGCAGATGTTTACTGACATCGGCCATATTCAACTGGTATTGTACACATATCACAAAGTTAGCTAACGAGCCAGCCAGCCAACGTTAGCTAGTTAAACAATGAACAATGCCACAGTGCTGAGAGCTAACCAACAATGTTCAACGTTAGCTAGTTAACATTAGACTCTAACTAGAACAGCACACGGCTCTGGGAAACGAATAATGACGTCAGCTAGTTAGCCAGCCAGCTAACTTTAGCTAGCTAGCTAACAGTACACTTTATCTTAAGACATATAGCAAGCTAGGTAAACAATGTACCTTGCTAGGTAAACAAAGTGTAAGTTAACACGTCACGTAATGAGCCAGCCAGCTAACGTTAGCTAGCGAAACAACAAATAACAGTGCCAACAACGCCACAGTGCTGGGCGCTAACCAACCATGTTCAATGTTGGCTAACTAGAACGGAAAACGGCTCTGGCAAACGAATGATGACATCAGCTAGGGAGCCAAGCAGCTAATGTTAGCATGCTAGCTAACAGTACACTTTAGCTTGAAATTAAACCACTTTCTTCCAAAATTAGAAAATGTGTAATACCTGATAATGTAGCTAGCTAATGCTAGACTATCTTACCTGTGTACATCATCCCTGTCAGGAACGCCATGGTTGCCCTTAGTTTGAAGATGTAATCCGGCGACAGGTGTTTCCTCCATCTCTTTAGCTATCATACTCTAATTCCACTGATTTCAAAACATGATCATCCAGAAAGTGGAGAGCCACACTTATGCAGCTTCACTACACAATACATTTTTTTAAAGCTGCGTTCAACAGGATTACCAACACAGACCGAGGAGCTTCTATGTCAGATCAATCCAAACTCCTCTCTTGGCATGTCCAGCCCACTCATTAGCTCAGCCAATTCTGTGGCTTAACCAGCAAGGCTCGTAATTTAACAATTGTATTTGTATTTACAGATGGCATACAAGTTTATTACACATGAAAGTTCACATATTCAAAAGGCATTTCTGCCAAAAAACGCATTTTGATAAACATTTTTTTACGATTAAATGGCTCTCCTGTGAATTCGTGACTTGTGACACATGCCTAGTTTCCTCAGGGTCACATTTGGTGTTTGTACCATTTATTGTGAATTCATGTTTGGTGAGTGGACTCCAGACCTCACAACCGTAAAGGGCAATTGGTTCTATAACTGATTCAAGTATTTTTAGCTAGATCCTAATTGGATGTAGAATTTTATGTTCCTTTTGATGGCAAGAAGGCCCTTTTCGTCTTCTCTCAGGTTGTTCATAGCTTTGTGGAAGTTACCTGTGGTGCTAATGTTTAGGCCGATGTGTGTATAGTTTTTTGTGTGCTCTAGGGCAACAGTGTCGAGATGCAACTTGTATTTGTGGTCCTGGTAACTGGACCTTTTTAGAATATAATTTTTGTTTTACTGAGAATTACTGTCAGGGCCCAGGTCTCACAATCTGTGCAGAAGATCTAGGTGCTGCTTGTAGACCCTCCTTGGTTGGGGAGAGAGGCACCAGATCATCAGCAAACCATAGACGATTTGACTTTAGCTTCTAGTAGGGTGAGGCTGACTGTTCAAAGGCTCTCGACAATTTGTTGATATATATATATGTTGAAGAGGGCTCAAGCTCAAGCTGCATCCCTGTCTCACCCTACGAGCCTGTGGAAATATATATATTTTTTTTTAGAATTTTAACCGCACACTTGTTTGTTCATGGATTTTGTAATATTGTATGTTTTTTCCCCCAACAATGCTTTCCATCAATTTGTATATCCAACCTTTGTGCCAAATTGAGGCAAAAGCTTTTTTGAAATCAACAAAGCATGAGAAGACTTGTTTTGGTTTGTTTGTCTGTCTATTACGTTGTGCAGGGTGAATATGTGGTCTGTCGTATGGTAATTTGGTAAAAAGGCAATTTGACATTTTCTCAGTACATTGTTTTCACTGAGGAAATGTACGAGTCTGCTGTTAATGATACTGCAGAGGATTTTCCCAACGTTGTGTTGACGCATATCCCACGGTAGATATTGGGGTCAAAGTTGTCTCCCCTTTTGGGGATTGGGGTGATCACTCCTCGTTTCCAAATATTGGGGAAGATGCCAGAGCTAAGGATGTTAGAGTTTAAGTATAGCCAATTGGAATTTGTGGTCTGTATATTTTATCATTTAATTTAGGACACCATCAAACTCACAGGACTTTTTGGGTTAGAGGGTTTGTATTTTGTCATTCAATGTAATTGGAGAATCCAGTGGGTTCTTGTAGTCTTTAATAGTTGATTCTAAGATTTGAAATTGATCATGTATATGTTTTTGCTGTTTGTTCTTTGTTGAAGAGGCAAAAAGATTGGAGAAGTGGTTTATCCATACATCTGCGTTTTGGATAGAACTCTTCGTGTTTGTTTAGTGTGTTCCAATTTTCCCAGAAGTGGTTTGATTCTATGGATTCTTCAATTACATTGAGCTGATTTCTGACGTGCTGTTCCTTCTTTTTAAGGTAGTCTATTTCTGTATTGTTTAAGTGATTCACCATAGTGAAGGTGCTGCTTTTTTGGGTCTCTAAGTTTTTAGTTTGATAGGTTTTTCAATTCCTTTCTTAAGTTTTTGCATTCTTCATCAAGTCCTTTTTGTTAATTGTCTTGGGTTGTCTGCTTAATATTTTTTTGATTTGATAGGGAAGCTGAAAGGTCAAATATACTGTTTAGGCTTTTCACTGCCTAGTTCACACCTTCAATATTACAGTGAAACATTTTGTCCAGGAAGGGATTGAATTTGTTGTTGCCTCATTTTTTTCCCTTCCATACCTTAAGGGAACATTTTGACATTTGCCGTATGGTTAGTGAGAAAGTCCATATTGCAAATGTACGGTCCCTTACTAGACGTCCGAAAACGTTTCTAAAATTCGCGGATGGCGTCGGGCCGAGCGGCAGGGCCGGACCTACCGGGAAGTCATCAAATGAACTTTCTCGGACATTCGGTTTCCGTTTAATAAAATAATCAAATTTTGGTCATTTTTCCGCTGTCCTGGAAAATCCCACAAGAGGGCATAAGCAATCATATTGCAATTGTACAAAACATCACGAATCACGACGTGGCCTTATTTCCAAAATGGAAAATATTTTGAAGCCGAAACTTGGTGAGCGTAGGTTTAGCATAATGGGCAGTTGGCCCCGAACAAGATGGCGTCTAGGCCTCAACGTTTTTTGAGTTATGGCCATTTCTCTGGGATTAAAGGTCCAAAATGAAAATAGAGAAATAATTTTTCCACTTCACGTCAAAGTCAAGGAGCCTCCGGTGTCAATAAAAAAAGAACCAGCCATTTATCTATCGTCATTTAAGAGAAATCTTACAATGACAAATTGGTGATGTTCAAAGACAGTTAAAAAAAAAAAAACAGTTACAGATCCAGATCCAGTTGCAGGGTGTTCATACAAATCTTTTTAAAGTGTGCTGCGGAGCTCTGTGAGATTTCTGTGATTTTCTATGATATTCTGAAATAACACACTCACTAAACCCTCCGTAAATAACTCAGTTCTTAACGTAAAGACTTATAACTCAGGATTCTGTAAAGGCATACCCCAATCAGGATATGAGTTGACTTATGTCAACTGTGCCAACCGGAAGTGCCTTAAATGGTGTCATAGTGGCTGTTTCGAAGGGTTAAAAAGGTCAGATCTTTTCAAAACTTCATGATTAGGCAACCCCCATGAACTGTAAATCAGTCATTTCTTCCATTAAAATGTCAAAAACTAAATCTCTCACACACACACAACTTGGAAGGAGGGACATATTGGGATGCGTAGAGACAGACAGTGCCTGCAATAGTTACCTTTGTTCGAGCTAAAAAAGAACCGTCAGACCTAGAGTTCTGAAACTTTAGAAACCTGTTCTAGACCTCAGGTCGATAGTGCGTGGTGAGTTACGTGGCTCTAGAATGTTCTCGGACCGAGAAACAGCCTTGTACATTTGCAATAACTTCAATTCATTTTTGCATCACGAAAATGCTGACATTTAGAAATGTCCCAGAGTCGCAAGACTAGGTGCATTGCGACTGCCTCGGCCCATATAGACGGACCCCAACGTTTCTGTCCGATAGCTCATTCAAGGACCCCGTAGCAAGGCATGGAGAAAGTGGATTTTCAGCACCAATTAGGGTCTTGCTCGGGCACCAAATGACCTATCGAGTCTAAACTTGGGATTCGGGGTCGCCTCACATAGGCCTACACATGATGTCAGAACTGGACCCGCAGCTAGAACGTAACTATGTGTTTTACGTTTTTATTATGGTTTGAACAGAAGGTGTTGTGAATTTTGGGCCAGCTCTGAAGTATGTGATAGTTGGCTTCTAAACGATTTGGAAAAAGTGGGTTTGGTGTCAGTTTGTATCAGTTTGGTGTCAGAATGATCTCTAATTGACTGATGGACGGTGACTTGCTGGTGACTCTTGTCCATTTGCAATATGTTTAAACAGTGAGGTACCATCACCAAAGTGATATTCTGAAATCCACCCTAACGAGCGATGGAGAGGAACCAGAATCACTGCCCAGCCATCCCGAGTTCATCGGGCCAGTCAATTTAGCATTTCTGCAGGATTTTTGAGCATGCCAAATTCGTGTTGGTAAATGCCCATTGAAACATATTGCAAATGCACGTGTATTTGCAATATGATTCAACAGTGAAAAAAACATCACCAAATGGACATGATGAAATCAACACAACGAGTGATGCAAAGGAACAACTATCACTGCCCGGTCATCCTGTGTTCATCAGGCCAGTCAATTTTGCATTTCTGCAGTATTTTTGAGCATGTCAAATTCGTGATGGTACATGGCAAATGGACATAACATCCTGATTTGGCATTTTCAAATCTTTAATTTTGCATTTGGACATTTCTTATGGCATTTGGGCAAAAAAAGTGACTTAACTTCCTATGAAATCATATTGCAAATGGACAAAACATATGCCTTATGCACAAGTAAAACATTTTTAAAAAATGATGATAATAAAATATGACTAAAGTATGTTGATGCAGTTCTTATACATGTGTAATTGACACAAAATTCAAAAGAATTTCAAAAAACGGTCCAGAAAGCACTTTTTTAAGGGGGTGATAAGTTTTTGAAAAAATGTTCAGTGTTTCAAAATTGTACTTTTGGATGTTGACTTGTGTTACATTTGCAATATGAAAAACCACGGTGGAGCGCACTCGCCACCAGTTGGATTTTTAAAGTGTTACACCTGGCATTTGCCATATGGCAACCACTGATTATTATTTGATATGACCCTGCTGGTCATCTATGAACATTTGAACACCTTGGCCATGTTCTGTTATAATCTCCACCCGGTACAGCCAGAAGAGGACTGGCCACCACTCATAGCCTGGTTCCTCTCTAGATTTCTTCCTAGGTTCCGGCCTTTCTAGGGCATTTTTCATAGCCACCGTGCTTCTACACCTGCATTGATCACTGTTTGGGGTTTTAGGCTGGGTTTCTGTACAGCACTTAGTGAGATCAGCTGATGTAAGAAGGGCTTTATAAATACATTTGATTGATGATAGGACGCTAGAAAAAAGGTTTTGGTAGGACAGTGTTGTAGATATGAATATTGAATACAGGTAGATGTAGGACAGTTTTGTGGATGGTAGGACAGAGGTTGTGTTAGACAGTATTTGTTACTTTAATTTTCTATTTTCTACCTATATTTTTTTTTACTTAACACTTGTTATCTTAATAAAGCATTGTTGGTTAAGGGCTTGTAAGTAAGCATTTTACTGTAAGGTTGTATTCGGCTAATGTGACGAATACAATTTGACTTGACAGTGTTGGGGATTATGACATGATTGTAGAATAAAGATAGTTGTAGGAGAATGTTGTAGAATAAAGGTGGTTTTGGAAAAGGGTGAAAACCAGGAGGGGGAGAAAAGGACTGGGAAAAGCAGGAGCTGAGAAACAAAACCGCTGACTTGACAAAGACGAACTGACAACGGACAAACAGTTTGTCAAGTCAACCAGCGTTTTGTTTCTCAGCTCCTGCTTTTTCCCAGTCTCTCTTTTGTCGCTCTCCTGGTTTTCACCCTTGCCTGTCCTGACACTGAGCCCGCCTGCTTGACCACTCTGCCTGACCCTGAGCCTGCCTGCCGAACTGTACCTTTGCCCTTCTATGGATTGTTGACCTCTGCCTACCCTGAGCCTGCCTGCCTTGACCTGTCTATTGCCTGCCCCTATTGGATCATTAAACTATTGTTTATTCGACATGGTCTGCATCTGGGTTTTACCTTCATACTTGATGCCAATATTAAACAATCAATAATCCCTTGATATCAACATGTAACACTGTCGTTGGTTCACAACTCTAACAAACACTAGACACAAAGGTTGGTCTGCTTCATCAGCATGTCATCCCAGACTTTTGGACATGCTTTAATAGTTACAGGTTAAAAGAGGGGGGATGAATGAGCAAATTTAAGGCTGTTAGCCATGATGATATGAGGGCCAGATTGGGAATTTAGCACCCCTACTCTTACGATAAGTGCCATGGGATCTTTGGTGATCAGGACACCCGTTTAACATCCCATCCGAAAGACGGCACAGGGCAATGTTTAGGGTGCTGCATAGCTTCAGAGGCAAGCCAGCATTGGGATGCAGGGTGGTATGCTGCTGGTTATGTTAAATGTTGAAGACACATGTTGGTTGAATGCATTCAGTTGTGCAACTGACCAGACCTCACTCTAACCAGTCTCCATACACCACTGATTCCATAACAATGTGTGGCCTCTGTCATTCTATCACATCTTTCGCTCTATCATGCTCTCTAACCATACAGATTCAAATTACGTCAGCTTTGTGGTTTCTATACATGGATCATATCATTTACAATACTAGAAGAACAAACAAGCCAGACCTGGTTAGGGGTACTGCATTGACCCCCTCTGTATCCTAACTCTAAACCTCTGTTAATCTTCCCAAAATAATTCAAACAAAGACTAGTCTGAGTGTACATGCATAATGAGTATAACACACATTCACTCAAATGACCTGTATTTTATCAAGGGAACGCCCTACATAAGACCCTGAAGGAATGACAGGGTTAAGGGTCCTTAGGAGAGAATTGGTAAAATACTATACTAACCGAAACCTGCTTGTAAATATAAGTTTTACTCTTTGGGCCTGCTTGGAAACATAAAATATTGGTTGCAAAAATAAGTATAACATTCAATGCTTTGATTGTCTTTTTCAAATCTCTTTATTTTCTGCATATGTATAGTACTTCTTAAATATTTCAAGAGCATAAATTGAAGGTGCACAATTTCCTTTTTATCTGTTTTGTTTTATATATATTGACATGAACATCCAATATTGTATAGGCTATAACTGTGAGTCAAGTGCTTTAGTACAAAAAGAAGACATAATATTATAAAAACAATTATTTTAATGGCTTTACTTCATACATACAGTTGAATTCAGAAGTTTACATACAATTAGGTTGGAGTCATTAAAACTCGTTTTTCAACCACTCCACAAATTTCTTGTGAACAAACTATAGTTTCGGCAAGTCGGTTAGGACATAAACTGTGTGCATGACACAAGTCATTTTTCCAAAAATGGTCGCAATTCCAGTGGGTCAGAAGTTTACATACACTAAGTTGACTGTGCTTTTAAACAGCTTGGAAAATTCCAGAAAATGTCATGGCTTTGTAAGCTTCTGATCGGCTAATTGACATCATTTCAGTCAATTGGAGGTGCACCTGTGGATGTATTTCAAGGCCTACCTTCAAACTCAGTGCCTCTGCTTGACATCATGGGGAAATTAAAAGAAATCAGCCAAGACCTCAGAAAAAAAATTGTAGACCTCCACAAGTCTGGTTCATCATTTGGAGCAAATTCCAAATGACTGAAGGTACTACGTTCATTTGTACAAACATCAGTACGCAAATATAAACACCATGGGACCACTCAGCCGCCATACCGCTCAGAATGGAGACGCATTCTGTCTCCTGGAGATGAACGTACTTTGGTGTGAAAAGTGCAAATCAATCCCAGAACAAGCGAAAAGGACCTTGTGAAGATGCATGAGGAAACCGGTACAAAAGTATCTATATCCACAGTAAAACGACTCCTATATCGACATAACCAGAAAGGCCGCTCAGCAAGGAAGAAGCCACTGCTCCAAAACCACCACAAAAAAGCCAGACTACGGGTTGCTGCACATGTGGGGGGAAAAAGGGGGAAGCTTGCAAGCCGAAGAACACCATCCAAACCGTGAAGCACGAGGGTGGCAGCGTCATGTTATGGGGGTAATATGCTGCAGGAGGGACGGGTGCCCTTCAGAAAATAGATGGCATCATGAGGCAGGAAAATTACGTGGATATATTGAGGCTACATCTCAAGACATCAGTCAGGATGTTAAAACTCGGTCACAAATTGGTCTTCCAAATGGACAATGACCCCAAGCATACTTCCAAAGTTGTGGCAAAATGGCTTAAGGACAACAAAGTCAAGGTATTGGAGTGGCCATCACAAAGCCCTGACCTCAATCCCATTTGTGGGCAGAACTGAAAAAGCGTGTGCGAGCAAGGAGACCTAATGTACAAACCTTATTCAGTTACACCAGCTCTGTCAGGAGGAATGGGCCAACAACCACCCAATTTATTGTGGGAAGCTTGTGGAAGGCTTCCCGAAATGTTTGACCCAAGTTAAACAATTTAAAGGCAATGCTACGAAATACTAATTGAGTGTATGTACAATTCTGACCCACTGGGAATGTGATGAAAGAAATTAAAGCTGAAATAAATCATTTTCTCTAGTATTTATTCTGACATTTCACATTCTTAAAATTAACTGGTGATCATAACTGACCTAAGACAGGAAATTTTTACTGTGATTATATGTCAGGAATTGTGAAAAACTGAGTTTAAATGTATTTGGCTAAATTGTATGTATTGTAAGCTTCCGACTTCAACTGTAAATATATGTTTAAGGAACACAGGCACAAACCACTTTTTGGTCAGATATAGTATAGCATTCATAAGGATGTAGTTTGAAAGATGAGTATATATAACAGAGAGTTAGGGTCAGAGTTGGGGTCAGAGTTAGGGTCAAAGTTAGGGTTAGGGTCAGAGTTTGGGTTAAGGTCAGAGTTAGGGTCAGAGTTAGGTTTAGGGTCAGGGTAAGGGAGGGCTAGAATCGCTACAAATATGTGAGCCTCCATACTTTGTTCCTAAATCGCTGTCTGTACCTTCTCCCCAACACTGCCTCCAGGTACTTCTTCATAGCCATATGTTTCCTGTAGCGACTGTAGCCGTCTGTGAAGATGCCGTCTGAGTGACGCTTTGATAACGGCTCCGATTCATCCTCCATTCGACTCTCCTCACTGCATTGACATGGGACAACATATTAGTACAGCATGGTACTACATAACACTCTCCTCAAATAAACACATAAACATCATATTAATACGTCATACTATATGTCATATTAGTATATACAGTGCCTTGCGAAAGTATTCGGCCCCCTTGAACTTTGCGACCTTGTGCCACATTTCAGGCTTCAAACATAAAGATATAAAACTGTATTTTTTTGTGAAGAATCAACAACAAGTGGGACACAATCATGAAGTGGAACGACATTTATTGGATATTTCAAACTTTTTTAACAAATCAAAAACTGAAAAATTGGGCGTGCAAAATTATTCAGCCCCTTTACTTTCAGTGCAGCAAACTCTTTCCAGAAGTTCAGTGAGGATCTCTGAATGATCCAATGTTGACCTAAATGACTAATGAGAATAAATACAATCCAACTGTGTGTAATCAAGTCTCCGTATAAATGCACCTGCACTGTGATAGTCTCAGAGGTCCGTTAAAAGCGCAGAGAGCATCATGAAGAACAAGGAACACACCAGGCAGGTCCGAGATACTGTTGTGAAGAAGTTTAAAGCCGGATTTGGATACAAAAAGATTTCCCAAGCTTTAAACATCCCAAGGAGCACTGTGCAAGCGATAATATTGAAATGGAAGGAGTATCAGACCACTGCAAATCTACCAAGACCTGGCCGTCCCTCTAAACTTTCAGCTCATACAAGGAGAAGACTGATCAGAGATGCAGCCAAGAGGCCCATGATCACTCTGGATGAACTGCAGAGATCTACAGCTGAGGTGGGAGACTCTGTCGATAGGACAACAATCAGTCGTATATTGCACAAATCTGGCCTTTATGGAAGAGTGGCAAGAAGAAAGCCATTTCTTAAAGATATCCATAAAAAGTGTTGTTTAAAGTTTGCCACAAGCCACCTGGGAGACACACCAAACATGTGGAAGAAGGTGCTCTGGTCAGATGAAACCAAAATTGAACTTTTTGGCAACAATGCAAAACGTTATGTTTGGCGTAAAAGCAGCACAGCTGAACACACCATCCCCACTGTCAAACATGGTGGTGGCAGCATCATGGTTTGGGCCTGCTTTTCTTCAGCAGGGACAGGGAAGATGGTTAAAATTGATGGGAAGATGGATGGAGCCAAATACAGGACCATTCTGGAAGAAAACCTGATGGAGTCTGCAAAATACCTGAGACTGGGACGGAGATTTGTCTTCCAACAAGACAATGATCCAAAACATGAAGCAAAATCTACAATGGAATGGTTCAAAAATAAACATATCCAGGTGTTAGAATGGCCAAGTCAAAGTCCAGACCTGAATCCAATCGAGAATCGGTGGAAAGAACTGAAAACTGCTGTTCACAAATGCTCTCCATCCAACCTCACTGAGCTCGAGCTGTTTTGCAAGGAGGAATGGGAAAAAATGTCAGTCTCTCGATGTGCAAAACTGGTAGAGACATACCCCAAGCGACTTACAGCTGTAATCGCAGCAAAAGGTGGCGCTACAAAGTATTAACTTAAGGGGGCTGAATCATTTTGCACGCCCAATTTTTCAGTTTATGATTTGTTAAAAAAGTTTGAAATATCCAATAAATGTTGTTCCACTTCATGATTGTGTCCCACTTGTTGTTGATTCTTCACAAAAAAATACAGTTTTCTATCTTTATGTTTGAAGCCTGAAATGTGGCAAAAGGTCGTAAAGTTCAAGGGGGCCGAATACTTTCGCAAGGCACTGTAGATCCTACTAAATAGATCTTACTACATACAGTAGATCCTACTACATACACTAGATCCTACTGTACTACATAGATCCTACTACATACAGTAGATCCTACTGTACTACATAGATCCTACTACATACAGTAGATCCTACTGTACTATATAGATCCTCCTACACACAGTAGATCATACAACATACAGTAAATCCAACTACATAAATCCTACAACACAGTAGATCATACTACATACAGTAGATTCTAATACATACAGTAGATCCTACTACATAGATCCTACTACATAATGTCAATCATATTACATAGGTCCTTCTACATACAGTGAATTCTACCACATATATCCTATTACATACAGTAGATCCTACTACATACTGTAGATCCTACTACGTACAGTAGACCGTCTTACATACTGTACACCGCACTACATACAGTAGATCCTACTACATACAGTATATTTTACTACATACAGTATATCCTACTGTACTACATACGTCCTACTACATACAGTAGGTCCTATTAGATACAGTATATTCTACTAAATATATCCTAATACTTACAGTAGGTCCTACTACATACTGTAGATCCTACTACATACTGTAGATCCTACTACATAGATCCTACTACATAGATCCTACCACATAGATCCTACTACATACAGTAGATCCTACGACATACAGTAGATCCTACTACATAGATCCTACTACATACAGTAGATCCTACTACATACAGTAGATCCTACTACAGATATCCTACCACATAGATCCTACTACATTCAGTAGATCCTACTACATTAGATCATACTAAATACGGTAGATCCTACTACATTATATCCTACTATTTAATGTAGATCCTACTATATACAGCAGATCCTACTACATACAGTAGATCCTACTACATAAAGTAGATCCTACTACATACAGTAGATCCTACTACATAGATCCTAAAACATACAGTGGTTCTTACTACATACAGTAGATCATACTACATTAGATCCTACTACATGCTGTAGATCCTACTACATACTGTATATCCTACTACATACAGTAGATCCTACTACATAGATCCTACTACTTACACTAGATCCTACGACATAGATCCTACTACAAACAGTAGATCCTACTACATAGATCCTACTACATACAGTAGATCCTACTACATACTGTAGATCCTACTACATACAGTAGATCCTACTACATACTGTAGATCCTACTACATACATTAGATCCTACTACATACTATAGATCCTACTACATAGATCCTACCACATAGATCCTACTCCATATATCCTATATTCATACAGTAGATCCTACTACATACTGTAGATCATACTATATACAGTAGATCCTACTACATAGATATTACTACATACTATAGATCCTACTACATAGAGCATACTACATAGAGGAGAACCTACTACAAACTGTAGATCCTACTACATAGATCCTACTACATAATGTAGATGCTACTACATAGATCCTACTACATAGATCCTACTACATAATATAGATCCTACCACATAGATCCTACTCCATATATCCTATATTCATACAGTAGATCCTACTACATACTGTATATCCTACTACATACAGTAGATCCTACTAGATATAGTAGATCCTACTACATAATGTAGATCCTACTACATTAGATATTACTACATACAGTAGATCCTACTACATTAGATCCTACTACATATTGTAGATCCTACTACATACTGTAGATACTACTACATACAATAGATCCTACTAGATATAGTAGATCCTACTACATAATGTAGGTCCTACTACATCAGAACCTACTACATACAGTAGATACTACTACATACTGTAGATCCTACTACATAGATCCTACTACAAACAGTAGATCCTACTACATACAGTAGATCCTACTACATACAGTAATTCCTACTACATACTGTAGATCCTTCTACATATATCCTACTACATACAGTAGATCCTACTACATTAGATCCTACTACATACTGTAGATCCTACTATATACAGTATATCCTACTACATATATCCTACTGCATACTATAGATCCTACTAGATAGATCCTGCCACATAGATCCTACTCCATATATCCTATAATCATACAGTAGATCCTACAACATACTGTAGATCCTACTACATACAGTAGATCCTACTACATATTGTAGATCCTACTACATACTGTAGATCTTACTACATACTGTAGATCCTACTACATAAAGTAGATCCTACTACATAGATCCTAAAACATACAGTGGTTCTTACTACATACAGTAGATCATACTACATTAGATCCTACTACATTAGATCCTACTACATACTGTAGATCCTACTACATACTGTATATCCTACTACATACAGTAGATCCTACTACATAGATCCTACTACTTACACTAGATCCTACGACATAGATCCTACTACAAACAGTAGATCCTACTACATAGATCCTGCTACATACAGTAGATCCTACTACATACTGTAGATCCTACTACATACATTAGATCCTACTACATACTATAGATCCTACTACATAGATCCTAACACATAGATCCTACTCCATATATCCTATATTCATACAGTAGATCCTACTACATACTGTAGATCCTACTACATAGAGCCTACTACATACAGTACATCCTACTACATACTGTAGATCATACTATATACAGTAGATCCTACTACATAGATATTACTACATACTATAGATCCTACTACATAGAGCATACTACATAGAGTAGAACCTACTACAAACTGTAGATCCTACTACATAGATCCTACTACATAATGTAGATGCTACTACATAGATCCTACTACATAGATCCTACTACATAATATAGATCCTACCACATAGATCCTACTAGATATATCCTATATTCATACAGTAGATCCTACTACATACTGTATATCCTACTACATACAGTAGATCCTACTAGATATAGTAGATCCTACTACATAATGTAGATCCTACTACATTAGATATTACTACATACAGTAGATCCTACTACATTTGATCCTACTACATACTGTAGATCCTACTACATACTGTAGATACTACTACATACAATAGATCCTACTAGATATAGTAGATCCTACTACATAATGTAGGTCCTACTACATCAGAACCTACTACATACAGTAGATACTACTACATACTGTAGATCCTACTACATAGATCCTACTACAAACAGTAGATCCTACTACATACAGTAGATCCTACTACATACAGTAATTCCTACTACATACTGTAGATCCTTCTACATATATCCTACTACATACAGTAGACCCTACTACATTAGATCCTACTACATACTGTAGATCCTACTATATACAGTATATCCTACTACATATATCCTACTACATACTATAGATCCTACTAGATAGATCCTGCCACATAGATCCTACTCCATATATCCTATAATCATACAGTAGATCCTACTACATACTGTATATCCTACTACATAATGTAGATCCTATTACACAGATCATACTACATACAGTAGGTCCTACAACATACTGTAGATCCTACTACATACAGTAGATCCTACTACATACTGTAGATCCTACTACATACTGTAGATCCTACTACATACTGTAGATCCTACTACATACAGTAATTCCTACTACATACTGTAGATCCTTCTACATATATCCTACTACATACAGTAGATCCTAATACATTATATCCTACTACATACAGTAGATCCTACTACATACAGTAATTCCTACTACATACTGTAGATCCTTCTACATATATCCTACTACATACAGTAGATCCTACTACATTAGATCCTACTACATACTATAGATCCTACTAGATATATCCTACCACATAGATCCTACTCCATATATCCTATAATCATACAGTAGATCCTACTACATAATGTAGATCCTATTACACAAATCGTACTACATACAGTAGGTCCTACAACATACTGTAGATCCTACTACATACAGTAGATCCTACTACATAATGTAGATCCTATTACACAAATCGTACTACATACAGTAGGTCCTACAACATACTGTAGATCCTACTACATACAGTAGATCCTACTACATATTGTAGATCCTACTACATACTGTAGATCCTACTACATACTGTAGATCCTACTACATAGTTACTACTACATACAGTAGATCCTACTACATACAGTAGATCCCACTACATAGATCCTACTACATACAATAGATCATACTACATAGATCCTACTACATACAGTAGATCCTACTACATACTGTAGATCCTACTACATAGATCCTACTACATACTGTAGATCCTACTACATACAGTAGATCCTACTACATATATCCTACTTCATACAGTAGATCCTACTACATAGATCCTACTACATACTGTAGATCCTACTACATGCAGTAGATCCTACTACATACAATAGATCCTACTAGATATAGTAGATCCTACTACATAATGTAGATCCTACTACATTAGATCCTACTACATACTGTAGATCCTACTACATGCAGTAGATCCTACTACATACAATAGATCCTACTAGATATAGTAGATCCTACAACATAATGTAGATCCTACTACATTAGATCCTACTACATACTGTAGATCCCACTACATTAGATCCCATTACATACTGTAGATCCAACTACATACAGTAGATCCTACTACATACAGTAAATCCTACCACATAGAATCTACTACATACAGTAGATCTTACTACATACTGTAGATTCTACTACATAGATCCTACTACAAACAGTAGATCCTACTACATACTGTAGATCCTTCTACATATATCCTACTACATACAGTAGATCCTACTACATATATCCTACTACATACTATAGATCCTACTACATATATCCTACCACATAGATCCTACTCCATATATCCTATAATCATACAGTAGATCCTACTACTTACTGTAGCTCCTACTACATAGTTTACTACATTCAGTAGATCCTACTACAAACTGTAGATTCTACTACATAATGTAGATCCTACTACATAGATCGTACTACATACAGTAGGTCCTACAACATACTGTCGATCCTACTACATACAGTAGATCCCACTACATATTGTAGATCCTACTATATACAGTAGATCCTACTACATAGTTCCTACTACATAGAGTAGACACTACTACATACAGTAGATCCTACTACATAGATCATACTACATACAGTAGATCCCACTACATACTGTAGATCCTACTACATAGATCCTACTACATACTGTAGATCCTACTACATACTGTAGATCCTACTACATAGATCCTACTATATACAGTAGATCCTACTACATACTGTAGATCCTTCTACATATATCCTACTACAAACAGTATATCCTACTATATTAGATCCTACTACATACAGTAGATCCTACTACATACTGTAGATCCTTCTACATAGATCCTACTACATACTGTAGATCCTACTACATACTGTAGATCCTACTACATAGATCCTACTACATAGAGTAGATCCTACTATATACAGTAGATCCTACTACATACAGTAATTCCTACTACATACTGTAGATCATTCTACATATATCCTACTACATACAGTAGATCCTACTACATTAGATCCTACTACATACTATAGATCCTAATAGATATATCCTACCACATAGATCCTACTCCATATATCCTATAATCATACAGTAGATCCTACTACATACTGTAGATCCTACTACATAATGTAGATCCTATTACACAAATCGTACTACATACAGTAGGTCCTACAACATACTGTAGATCCTACTACATACTGTAGATCCTACTACATATTGTAGATCCTACTACATACTGTAGATCCTACTACATACTTTAGATCCTACTACATAGTTCCTACTACATACAGTAGATCCTACTACATAGATCCTACTACATACAGTAGATCCTACTACATACAGTAGATCCTATTACATAGATCCTACTACATACAGCAGATCCCACTACATAGATCCTACTACATACAATAGATCCTACTACATAGATCCTACTACATACTGTAGATCCTACTAGATATAGTAGATCCTACAACATAATGTAGATCCTACTACATTAGATCCTACTACATACTGTAGATCCCACTACATTAGATCCCATTACATACTGTAGATCCAACTACATACAGTAGATCCTACTACATACAGTAAATCCTACCACATAGAATCTACTACATACAGTAGATCTTACTACATACTGTAGATTCTACTACATAGATCCTACTACAAACAGTAGATCCTACTACATACTGTAGATCCTTCTACATATATCCTACTACATACAGTAGATCCTACTACATATATCCTACTACATACTATAGATCCTACTACATATATCCTACCACATAGATCCTACTCCATATATCCTATAATCATACAGTAGATCCTACTACTTACTGTAGCTCCTACTACATAGTTTACTACATTCAGTAGATCCTACTACAAACTGTAGATTCTACTACATAATGTAGATCCTACTACATAGATCGTACTACATACAGTAGGTCCTACAACATACTGTCGATCCTACTACATACAGTAGATCCCACTACATATTGTAGATCCTACTATATACAGTAGATCCTACTACATAGTTCCTACTACATAGAGTAGACACTACTACATACAGTAGATCCTACTACATAGATCATACTACATACAGTAGATCCCACTACATACTGTAGATCCTACTACATAGATCCTACTACATACTGTAGATCCTACTACATACTGTAGATCCTACTACATAGATCCTACTATATACAGTAGATCCTACTACATACTGTAGATCCTTCTACATATATCCTACTACAAACAGTATATCCTACTATATTAGATCCTACTACATACAGTAGATCCTACTACATACTGTAGATCCTTCTACATAGATCCTACTACATACTGTAGATCCTACTACATACTGTAGATCCTACTACATAGATCCTACTACATAGAGTAGATCCTACTATATACAGTAGATCCTACTACATACAGTAATTCCTACTACATACTGTAGATCATTCTACATATATCCTACTACATACAGTAGATCCTACTACATTAGATCCTACTACATACTATAGATCCTAATAGATATATCCTACCACATAGATCCTACTCCATATATCCTATAATCATACAGTAGATCCTACTACATACTGTAGATCCTACTACATAATGTAGATCCTATTACACAAATCGTACTACATACAGTAGGTCCTACAACATACTGTAGATCCTACTACATACTGTAGATCCTACTACATATTGTAGATCCTACTACATACTGTAGATCCTACTACATACTTTAGATCCTACTACATAGTTCCTACTACATACAGTAGATCCTACTACATAGATCCTACTACATACAGTAGATCCTACTACATACAGTAGATCCTATTACATAGATCCTACTACATACAGCAGATCCCACTACATAGATCCTACTACATACAATAGATCCTACTACATAGATCCTACTACATACTGTAGATCCTACTACATAGATCCTACTACATACTATAGATCCTACTACATAGATCCTACCACATAGATCCTACTCCATATATCCTATAATCATACAGTAGATCCTACTACTTACTGTAGCTCCTACTACATAGAGCCTACTACATTCAGTAGATCCTACTACATACAGTAGATCCCACTACATATTGTAGATCCTACTACATAGATCCTACTACATACAGTAGACCCTACTACATACAGTAGATCCTACTACATATATCATACTACATACAGTAGATCCAACTACATACTGTAGATCCTACTCCATAGATCCTACTACAAACAGTAGATCCTACTACATTAGATCCTACTACATACCGTAGCTACTACATACAGTAGATCCTAATACATAGATCTTACTACATACAGTAGATCCTACTACATACTGTAGATCCTACTACATAGATCCTACTACATACTGTAGATCCTACTACATACTGTAGATCCTACTACATAGATCCTACTATATACAGTAGATCCTACTACATACTGTAGATCCTTCTGCATATATCCTACTACATACAGTAGATCCTACTACATTAGATCCTACTACATACAGTAGATCCTACTACATACTGTAGATCCTTCTACATAGATCCTACTACATACAGTAGATCATACTACATTAGATCCTACTACATACTGTAGATCCTACTACATACTGTAGATCCTACTACATAGATCCTACTACATACAGTAGATCCTACTACATACTGTAGATCCTACTACATAGATCCTACTACATACTGTAGATCCTACTACAAACAGTAGATCCTACTACATACTGTAGATCCTACTACATAAATCCTACTACATACTGTAGATCCTACTACAAACAGTAGATCCTACTACATACTGTAGATCCTACTACATAGATCCTACTACATACTGTAGATCCCATTACATACTGTAGATCCTACTACATAGATCCTACTACATACAGTAGATCCTACTACATAGATCCTACTACATACAGTAGATCCTACTACATACTGTAGATCCTTCTACATAGATCCTACTACATACTGTAGATCCTCCTACCACACAGGTCATACTACTGTAGGCTATACAGGTATCATCATCAGAGCAGTGAATAACAGGTTTATACAGGTATCATCAGAGCAGTGAATGAAAGGTCCCAACAGGCATCATCATCAGAGCAGTGAATAACAGGACTCTTACCCTACAGGTATCATCATCAGAGCAGTGAATAACAGGTCTCTTACCCTACAGGTATCATCATCAGTGCAGTGAGATACTGCCTCGCTGTCAGCTGGCCCAGAATCTCCCTCAATGTGCTAGCTACCACCTCCTCCGCACGTCTCTCTGTTCTGAGACAACACAACAACACAGAGACATGTTAGAATCAGAACTTGACACACCAACACAACCCTAGACACGTTATAATCAGAACCCCTACACAACACAACTCTGGAAACATTAGAATCAGAACCCCTACACAACACAAACCTAGACACATTAGTCAGAACCCCTACACAACACAACCCTAGACAAATAAGAATCAGAACCCCTACACATCCTAGGCACATTAGAATCAAAACCCTAAATACATTAGAATCAGAAACCCAACACAACAACACAACAATCAACAAATAAGAATCAGAACCCCAACACAACACCAGACACGTTAGAATCAGAACCCAGACACAACAAAACAAACCTAGACACAATAGAATCAGAACCCAGACACAATAACACAAACCTAGACACATTAGAATCAGAACCCCTACACAACACAACCCTAGATATGTTATAATCAGAATCCCTACACAACACAACACTAGAAACATTAGAATCAGAACCAATACACAACACAAGACATATTAGAAACTGAACCCTGAAACAACACAACCCTAGACACATACAAATCAGAACCACAGCACAACAACACAACCCTAGACACATTACAATCAGAACCCTTACATAACAACACAACCCTAGACACATACGAATCAGAACCACAACACAACAACACAACCCTAGACACATTACAATCAGAAACCCAACACAACACAACAACACAATGCTAGAAACATCAGAATCAGAACACTGAAACATTACAACCCTAAACACATTAGTCAGAACCCCAACACAACACAACACTAGACATATTAGAATCAGAACCCCTACACAACACAACCCTGAACACATTAGAATCAGAACCCCTATACAACACAACCCTGAACACATTAGAATCAAAACCCCAACACAACAGCACAACCCTAGACACATCAGATTCAGAGCCTACAGAACACTAGAAATATTAGAATCAGAACCCAGACATAACACAACCCTAGACAAATTAAAATCAAAACCCCTACACAACACAACCCTAGACACATTCAAATCAGAACCCCTACACAACACAACCCTAGACACATTAGAATCAAAACCCCTACAGAACACAACACTAGACACAATGGAGAATCAGAACCCTACACAACATAACTCTAGACACGTTATAACCAGAACCCCTAGAGAACTGTCACGCCCTGACCTTAGTTATCTTTGTTATCTTTATTATTTTGGTTAGGTCAGGGTGTGACTAGGGTGGGTATGTTAGTTTTTGTATTGTCTAGGGGTTTTGTATATCTAGGCGTTTTGTAAGTCTAGGTATTTGTATGTCTATGGTGGCCTGAATTGGTTCCCAATCAGAGGCAGCTGTTTATCGTTGTCTCTGATTGGGGACCATATTTAGGTAGCCATTTTGTATTTGTGGGTTCTTATTTTATGTTTAGTTGCCTGTCTGCACTACTCATATTTGCTTCACGGTTCATTTTGTTAGTTTGTTCAGTGTTCTTTCTTTAATTAAAGAAGAATGTACGCTTACCATGCTGTGCCATGGTCTCCTCCATAAAACAACTGTGACAATAACACAACACTACAACCCTAGACACAATAGAGAATCAGAACCCTACACAACACAACCCTAGACACATTAGAATCATGTCAGGCCTTCACAGGAGAGCCGTTTGAACATAAAAATATATATATATTTTTATCAAACATCATTTGAGTCAATTGGAGGTGTACCTGTGGATGTATTTCAAGGCCTACCTTCAAACTCAGTGCCTCTTTGCTTGACATCATGGGAAAATCAAAATAAATCAGCCAAGACCTCAGAAAAAACCTGTAGACCTCCACAAGTCTGGTTAATCCTTGGCAGCAATTTCCAAATGCCTGAGGGTACCACGTTCATCTGTACAAACAATAGTACACAAGTAGAAACACTATGGGACTACACAGTTGTCATACCACTCAGGAAGGAGACGCATTCTGTCTCCTGGAGATGAACGTACTTTGGTGCGAAAAGTGCAAATCAATCCCAGAACAACAGCAAAGGACCTTGTGAAGATGCTGGATGAAACAGGTACAAAAGTATCTATATCCACAGTAAAATGAGTCCTATATCGACATATCCTGAAAGGCCGCTCAGCAAGGAAGAAGCCACTGCTCCAAAACCACCATAAAAAAGCCAGACTACGGTTTGCAACTGCACATGAGGACAAAGATCGTACATTTTTGAGAAATGTCCTCTGGTCTGATGAAACAAAAATAGAACTGTTTGGCCACAATGACCATTGTTATGTTTGGAGGAAAAAGGGGAAGCTTGCAAGCTGAAGAACACCATCCCAACCGTGAAGCACGGGGGTGGCAGCATCATGTTATGGGGGTGCTTTGCTGCAGGAGGAACTGGTGCCCTTCACAAAATAGATGGCAGCTTGAGGCAGGAAAATTCCGTGGATATATTGAAGCAACATCTCAAGACATCAGTCAGGTTGAAGCTTGGTCACAAATGGGTCTTCCAAATGGACAATGACCCCAAGCATTCTTCCAAAGTTGTTGCAAAATGGCTTAAGGACAACCAAGTCAAGGTATTGGAGTGGCCATCACAAAGCCCTGACCTCAATCCCATAGAAAATGTGTGGGCAGAACTGAAAAAGCGTGTGCGAGCAAGGAGGCCTACAAACCTGACTCAGTTACACTAGTTCTGTCAGGAGGAATGGGCCAGAATTCACCCAACTTATTGTGGGAAGCTTGTGGAAGGCTTCCCGAAAAGTTTGACCCAAGTTAAACAATTTAAAGGCAACGCTACCAAATACTAATTGAGTGTATGTTAACTTCTGACCCACTGGTAATGTGATGAAAGAAATCAAATTTGAAAGAAATAATTATCTCTACTATTATTCTGACATTTCACATTATTAAAATAAAGTGGTGATCCTAACTGACCTAAGACAGGGAATTTTTACTAGGATTAAATGTCAGGAACTGTGAAAAACTGAGTTTAAATGTATTTGGCTACGGTGTGTGTAAACTTCCGACTCCAACTGTAGCTAAGTTTAACCTGTTTGGTTAGCCCCCAGCATTGTAGCATTGTTCATTGTTGTTTAACTAGCTAACGTTAGCTGGCTGGCTTGTTAGCTGAGGTTACGCGACATTTGTACAACTCCTTTTGAATATGTCCAGTGTCAGTAAATGTCTGCAAAAAAGCTAAAATAAATTGTTGCCAGCAGAGTTTGTGTGGCTGTTTTCATGTTATCCATATGTAAACAAATCATCGGTCAGAGTGCTCCGAAAGCTAAACGAGATGAGTGGGGCTAAAGCTTAATAATGATGCTGAATCGGTGTAGACAAAGCAGAGCTCTTGACTAGATACCAAAACATTCAAAGGAGATTTTCTCAAAAGTGAGTATACAAGTTGATCAACTTTCAAAGCAGAATTGCTTTCCCATTGTTCCTTAAATGCAGTGTATGATCTAAAGCCAACATCTCATTTGGCCGCCTTACCTTCCAGTTCTCCGCTGCCTGTGACTGGAACGAATTGCAAAAATCGCTGAAGTTGGAGACTTTTATTTCCCTCACCAACTTTAAACATCTGCTATCTGAGCAGCTAACTGATCGCTGCAGCTGTACATAATCCATCTGTAAATAGCCCATCCAATTTATCTACCTCATCCCCATACTGTTTTTATTTATTTACTTTTCTGCTCTTTTGCATACCAGTATCTCTACTTGCACATGATCATCTGATAATTTATCACTCCAGTGTTAATCTGCTAAATTGTAATTATTTGCTCTCATGGCCTATTTATTGCCTACCTCCTCATGCCTTTTGCACACAATGTATATAGACTATTTTTCTACTGTGTTATTGACTTGTTTATTGTTTACTGTTTATTGTTTACTCCATGTGTAACCTTTATTTAACCAGGTAGGCTAGTTGAGAACAAGTTCTCATTTACAACTGTGACCTGGTCAAGATAAAGCAAAGCATTGCAACACAAACAACAACAGAGTTACACATGGAATAAACAAACATGCAGTCAATAATACAATAGAAAATGTCTATATACAGTGTGTGCAAATGAGGTAGGATAAGGGAGGTAAGGGAGGTAAGGCATTGGTCTATAGTGGCGAAATAATTACAATTTAGCATTAACACTGGAGTGATAAATGTGCAGATGATGATGTGCAAGTAGAGCTATCTCTGCAGTAGATTGCAACTCCACTCCCTTTGGCATTTCTATCTTGATGGAAAATGTTAAAGTTAGGGATGGAAATTACAGGGTTTTTGGTGATCTTCCTAAGCCAGGATTCAGACACGGCTAAGGGCATCAGGGTTGGCGGAGTGTGCTAAAGCAGTGAATGAAACACATTTAGGCTTCTGATGTTAAACTTCTTAGGGCTAGGGGGCAGTATCCTGAATTTCTGCCTGTCTGACATGCTCAAAGTAAACTGCCTGTTACTCAGGCCCGGAAGCCAGTATATGCATATAATATGGTAATGGGGTAATGGTAGTATTGGATGGAAAACACTCTGAAGTTTCTAAAACTGTTAAAATAATGTCTGTGGCTATAACAGAACTGATATGGCAGGCGAAAATCAGAAGAAAATCCGCCCAGTATTAGTTTTCTTTTCAGCTCCCAGGCTCTTATTTTATAAATCTAATGAAACCCCTATGTCACCCAAATTGCAATTCCTATGGCTTCCACTAGATGTCAAAAGTCTTTATTCAAGGTTTCAGGCTTTTATTTTGAAAAATGAACAAGTATTATTAGTTTCAGTGAGCCTGGATAAAATCAGTCTTTCGACGCACGCTTGCAAATTTGGCTATCCTATTGAACATACTTCTTTCCATGTAAAATATTATAGTTTATTTACACTTTAGAGTACCCAAGGATCAAATAGAAACATCGTTTGACTTATTTGGATGAAGTTTAGTGGTAACTTTTTGGACTCTTGTATGCATGTTAAAAGAGTGGATTACTGAAATCAATGGTGCCAACTAAACTGACATTTGAGGATATATTTTCGATTTTATCGAAAAAAAACGACCATTCATATTGTAGCTGGGACCCTTGGGATTGCAAACAGAGGAAGATCTTCAAAGGTAAGTGATTTCTTTAATCGCTATTTGTGATTTTGTTAAGCCTGTGCTTGTTGAAAAAATATTTTGATGTGGGGCACCGTCCTCAGATAATCACATGGTATGCTTTCGCCATTCGACAACGCAATTGGATTAACAAGAAGTTAAGCTTTTAAATTATATAAGACACTTGTATGTCCATGAATGTTTAATATTTCGATATAAAAAAATTGAATTTGGCACTCTCCAATTTCACCGGATGTGGTTGGCTTCTATCCCGTTAGCGGGACACCGAGCCCCAAGAGGTTTTAACCTGTACATCAGAAGGGTACGGCTAAAAGCTATAAGAACTGGTTGTCTAGTGCATTGGGGGCAGAGAATAAAAGGAGCAGATTTCTGTGTGTGTTAGAATAGATTCAGGGCATAATGTACAGACAATGGTATGGTAGGATGTGAGTACAGTGGAGGTAAACCTAGGTGTTGAGTAACAGTGAGCGGTTTCGTCTCTGGAGGCACCAGTTAAGCCAGGTGAGGTCTCCGCATGTGTGGGGTGGGACAAAAGAGCTATCTAAGGCATTTTGAGCAGGACTGAGGGATCTACAGTGAAATAAAACAATAAGAACTAGCCAAGACAGCACTAGACATGGCATATTGACATTAGAGAGGCATAAAGCAATCACAGGTGTTGATCAGGAGAGCTAAGACAACAACGGGTAAAGGGTGATGAATGGGCAGAGCGAGTCAGTTAGGTACATACAGGACCTGAGTTTGAGGTTGGGGCCAACAGCTTAAAACCTGTTATGGATGATGCGAATTTTCGCAGCTTTTTGTTAAAAATCGCGCAACATTTCAAAGTCCTGCTACTCATGCCAGGAATATAGTATATGCATATGATAAGTATGTGTGTATAGAAAACACTCTGAAGTCTCTAAAACTGGTTAAATCGGGTCTGTGGCTATAACAGAACGTGTTTAGGAGTAAAAATCCCTGGTAAAACTGTTTACCAAAAACACAAAAAAAATATTTGTCCGCCATTCAATGTATTGTTTAAGGCGACCTAAAATAAATGAGGATCCCCTGTAAACGCCTACAGCTTCCACACGATGTCGCCATTGCTGTCAATCCTTGGTTACGTCACGAATAGGCCCCTCCTTTCTTGAGGCGCACCACAGTATGTTGTGAAACTGAAAAAATTGACAATGATTTCCAGACTTGCTGCTATCGAATACAGATCGCCCCGTGATCAATTTGATACATCATTAACGTTTATTAATACCTAAAGTTGGTTTAGAAAAGTTGTTTGAAGTGATTTGTAAAAGTTTATAGGCGACTTTTGTAATTTTAAAAAGTGACGTTGCGTCTTGTAAATGGGCTTTTTGCAGCATCAGACTGGCCTTCAGCAAATTACATTTTGGGTATACAATGACGGATTTAATCGGGAAAAAGACCCAATTGTGATGTTTATGGGACATATAGGAGTGCCAACAAAGAAGCTCGTCCAAGGTAATGAATGTTTTATATTTTTTTCTACGTTTTGGGTAGCGCCGGCTACCGCAAAATCTGTTGTTTACGTGTCGTGCTGGTATTTTGGGAGGGTGCATGCTATCAGATAATAGCTTCTCATGCTTTCGCTGAAAAGCATTTTGCAAATCTGACTTGGTGGCTAGATTCACAACAAGTGTAGCTTTAATTCAGTACCTTGCATGTATATTTTTATGAAAGTTTGAGATTTATCGAGTACTATAGTATTAGTATAGTACTATAGGTAGCGCTCTGAAATTTCCGCTGAGCTGTTCCTGTGCAGGGACCACCTCCGTAAGAAGTTAACAAAATGAGGTACCATGTTATTGAAACAGTCCAGGGGACATCAGCTATGTAGCCGAGTGATCATAGGGTCAAAAGAGCAGCAATAGGTGAGTTGGGATGCCATTCTGTAGTCACTACTACGCTAGGCGAGAAGGGGATACACCGTTCAGAATAGCTAGCGGGCCGGGGCTAGTAGATGGCTCTTCGGCGACATCGTAACAGAATAGCCTGTTGAGACCACATCAGGCGATCACGTCGGCAGTCCAGTCATGATGGATCGGCGGGGCTTCGTGTCGACAATAAAGGGTCCAGGCTAATTGGCAAAGGAGGTAAGCCCAAGAATTAGCTGGTATATGGACCTAGATCGAAGATAGCTCAAGGCTAGCTGATGCTTGCTTCGGGACAGTGGCGTTAGTCACTCGTTTGCAGCTAGCTAGCTGTGGTGATCCGGTGTTATGATCCAGAGCGGCAGAATCCAGTGATATGATAGAGAGAAGTCCGATATGCTCTGGGTTGATATCGCGCTGTGCAGACTGGCAGGTGTTGTCCGAGCTAAGGCTGGCTGGTGACCGAGGAAAAAGGTGAAGACCGCTAGCCGTGGCTAACAAAGACCAGTAGCTAGTTAGCTGGCTATCTCCTGATGGAAGTTCCAGTTATAAAGAATAAAAATAGCAGATCCGTACCAAATTGGGTGAGACGGGTTGCAGAAAAGTATATTTATTTCGTAGATAGAATGTGAGATTAAGATATATACGAAAAAGACCTGCTATTTACACGGGATAAGACACGAGATAAGACAAATACACACATCCTACTGCTACGCCATCTTCCCATCTTGGATTTCAAAATAACACAATAGATCTTGTTAAAGACAATACAAATAAAAAACAACAGTTTTTTTTGTACCATAAGGCCATAATGTATTATTCCAGACCAGGTGTAATTTTTATTTTAGCCACTAGATGGCAGCAGCGTATGTG
This sequence comes from Oncorhynchus mykiss, assembly GCF_057628025.1. NCBI lineage: Eukaryota > Metazoa > Chordata > Actinopteri > Salmoniformes > Salmonidae > Oncorhynchus > Oncorhynchus mykiss. The sequence continues at coordinate 93,764,011 of NC_143029.1, forward strand.
CAAAGTTTTAGACTGATCCATTGAACGATTACATTTATTGCTAAAATGTTTGTATCAAGACTGCCCAAATGTGCATAATTTGTTTATTAATAACTTTTCATGTTCAAAATTGTGCACTCTCCTCAAACAATAGCATGGTATTATTTCACTGTAATAGCTACTGTAAATTGTACAGTGCAGTCTTGAAGCTAGGGGGCACTATTTTTATTTTTGGAAAAATAACATTCCCAAAGTAAACAGCCTATTTCTCAGGACCAGATGCTAGAATATGCATATAATTGACAGCTTAGGATAGAATACACACTAAAGTTTCCAAAACTGTGAAAATATTGTCTGTGAGTTTAACAGAACTGATATTGCAGGTGAAAGCCTGAGAAAAATCCAATCAGGAAGTGACTCTTATTTTGAAACCCCTGTCTTTCTATGCATCCCTATTGACCATTGAAAGGGATATCAACCAGATTCCTTTTTCTGTGGCTTCCCTAAGGTGTCTAAAGCCTTTAGACGTAGTTTCAGGCCTTTATTTTGAAGAATGAGTGTAAACGTCCACATTGCGTAAGTGGTCAGTTGTTGGCTCTCAGTGTGATTTTTGCGCAAAACAGAGAGGTAGCCATTTTTCCTCCCGGTCCTAGTGAACAGCCAACTGTCCCGGTTGATATATTATCGAATAGATATTTGAAAAACACCTTGAGGATTGATTATAAAAAACGTTTGCCATGTTTCTGTCGATATTATGGATATAATTTGGAATTTTTTTCTGCGTTGTTGTGACCGCTATTTCCGGTGGATTCCTGGGCATAACGCATCAAACTAGCGGAGGTATTTGGATATAAAAAATATCTTTATGGAAAAAAAGGAACATTTGCTGTCTAACTGGGAGTCTCGTGAGTGAAAACATCCAAAGATCATCAAAGGTAAACGATTAATTTGATTGCTTTTCTCATTTTCGTGACCAAGTTACCTGCCGCTAGGTGTACATAATGTTTTGCTAGTATCTCGATAAACTTACAGCAAACACTTGCATTGTTTTTCGCTGTAAAGCATAATTTCTAAATCTGAGACGACAGGGTGATTAACAAAAGGCTAAGCTGTGTTTCGCTATATTTCACTTGTGATTTCATGAATATGAATATTATTTGACCGTTGCGCTATGCTATTTAGCGTAGTTGATGACAATTTTCCCGGATCTGGGATGGGTGGTTCCAAGAGGTTTTAACAAGAATTTAAGCTTTCTGCCAATATCAGATATGTCTATGTCCTTGAAAGTTTTCTTGTTACTTACAACCTCATGCTAATCGCATTAGCCTACGTTAACTCAACCGTCCCGTGGACAGGACACTGACCCGAAGAAGTTTTAAAGCTTGTTGTTAGCTAGCTAATGTTAGCTGAGGTCAGATGGCTGGCTTGCTATCTAAAATTAACTTCCATTGATGAACTGTGTACCGTTAGTAATGTTTTTGTCAGAATGCTATTCCACATTGCTAGTTGTAGCCTAATGTTAACTAGCTAACATTAAACGTATTTGGTTAACTTTATCTAGCTATGACAATCGGTTTGTATTGCTAGTACTCAATGGATTGAGCTATGGTTCAATATTTAACTAGCTACACTTTTTAACAAAGACCCCAAGTTAAAGCTTCCTGTTAGCTAGATAACATTAGCTGATGGTAGATGGCTGGCTAGCTAGCTAACCTTATGTGTATGAATTGTGTAGTGATATCTCAGAATGCCATTTCATATCTATTGTATAATAATGCTAAAATATTTGTATCTGTAATATGTCTTTCAGCATCAGTAGAACATGCCTGACTCTCCTCCACCAGTCATACAAGGAGAATGGTCTAACCCTCTGCAGGTACATATTAGAATTGTGCAATAGCAGAGCATAAGTGATTTGGCCCATCATTGTAACACTGAGTTAATTAGTTAAGTTATTGTTATAAAAGGTTATATTCCAATGTTATTTAATGTTTATTTATATTCCATTCCAATATTATGTTCCAATGCTTTTTTTAAATGAATTAAAAACAACCATTGAAAACCTTTTGCTCCTGAATTTAATTTTAAAAACCGCTGGGATTTAAAATCTTGCATTGTTCAAATTATATTTAGTGCAATTGTACATAATGGATTGTATGGAAAAGGAACAATAAACAAAGACAAAGAAAATGAATGTGCAGGTGAGTTAAAAAGAGGGACTTTACATCACATCTCCTCATAGTGAGGATATTAATGGTGACATGGGCAAAACAATTTCCCCCCATATTTTGTTTCAATCATTAAAGAAGACAACTAAACTTCGCTTTAAAGTATTACTTACTAAATAAAACTGATTAAATGGGGGGGGGGGGGGGGGGCAGTTACCCCTGAACTTAAAAAACTTTCCTAATGGCAACATTCCATTTATTTCCCTTTATAGTTTATTCACCAAAGCATGACCTTCATCCACATACCAATTTGTTTTTCAAACATTGCTTTTTTGTGTCAGCAGTTAGACATTGTTCTTAAGGTTAGTTACCCCCTAGTACCATACTAACCTATCGTTTTCGTGTCCAAACAATGACAATACTGTGTTTCTGTCAGCTAATATTAATACATATATTTTTATATAGTGCTTTCATTACAAATAATCTCAAAGACCCTGTAAAAACAAACAAAACAAATGTAGAGATCTGGCTGGTCTTAGGCAATGGTCTTCCAAGGCTTCAGATGACAAGGTGTTGTTCAGCCACGTGGTTCAGAAAGGCAGCAATTTATTGTTCCGTCGAAACTTCTGGATTTAAAATAATAATATCTAATTAACTACATTCACACACATTCATTATTATAACAGTAAGGTCAATAATAAGGTTATTAATTCCACCATGATTTGAAACTCTAAGCTATAAGGACTGTCTGACAACTGCAAAATAATTGATTAAAATATGCAGGTAAATTATGGATAACTCTGATAAATATAATAAATGTTGATGGAGCCTTGGCTCTCACCTTGGATCTCCCCAAGGCTCTGCCCACGGCTCTGCCCTCGGCTCTCCCCTCTCCCCACAGCTCTTCCCTTGGCTCTCCCCATGGCTCTCCCCTCTCCCCACAGCTCTGCCCTTGGCTCTCCCCTTGGCTCTCCCCTCTCCCCACAGCTCTGCCCTTGGCTCTCCCCTCTCCCCACAGCTCTGCCCTTGGCTCTCCCCATGGCTCTCCCCTCGGCTCTCCCCTCGGCTCTGCCCACGGCTCTGCCCACGGCTCTCCCCTCTCCCCACAGCTCTCACCTCGGCTCTCCCCATGGCTCTCCCCATGGCTCTCCCCTCTCACGTCGGCTCTCCCCAAGGCTCTGCCCACGGCTCTGCCCACGGCTCTCCCCTCTCCCCACAGCTCTCACCTCGGCCTTCCCCATGGCTCTCCCCTCGGCTCTCCCCTCGGCTCTTCCCTCTCCCCTCGGCTCTCCCCATGGCTCTCCCCTCTCCCCTTGGTTCTCCCCTCTCCCCTTGGCTCTCCCCTCTCCCCATGGCTCTCCCCTCTCCCCATGGCTCTCCCCTCTCCCCTCGGCTCTCCCCTCTCCCCTCGGCTCTCCCCTCTCCCCTCCCCTCTCCCCTTTCCCCTCGGTTCTCCCCATGGCTCTGCCATCTCCCCTCGGCTCTCCCCTCTCCCCTCGGCTCTCCCCATGGCTCCCCCGCACCCCGTCTTCATCCCAAGCAGGGCTATGCTCCTGCAGGTTTCATTCACACCTCTCATTTATTCAGGGTGTCATGATGTAGTACATCTACTATACTATCTACTGTTTCTCTAATGTAATACAAGTTCTATTGTCCTGTCTGGACGGGACCTCTGTCTATTTCAACAAACTAACACCAGCTGACGTTACACACGTTCAAGTCTATCAGTCAAAATAAAGACCTATGAAAAATATTATATAGATCAAATATTATTTGCAATCATTTAGACTATTCCATAACAAACATTTAAAATGTTGTTATAAAATACATAAACTATAATAGCCTGTGCTATTCTGCATAAAAATGTCCATATAATATTCCAATATTGAACGCTGATTCCTGTTGATAAAAACACTGTTTAATTTAGCTTTGATTCATAAATCTTGATAAAGAATAGAGATGGCTTCAGTCTGAGATTAACCCCGATCAGAACTCATATCTATTTTAAATAGGAATGAATAACCAACCTGATCTTGGGATACCTGAGTCCTATAGACGAGCAGTAGATTCTGTAGTGCATTAGGATGCCGCAGACCAACAGCACTAGAGTGGCTCTATGACACCGTGCCATTCTAGAAGGAAAAAACACACTAACTGTTCAAATATAACTGGTAAAACAAACTATTATATATTGTACACAAATTGCTAAATTAAACAAGTAAAAATAGAACCGCACAAAAACAGATTAATGTGTCTATGTGCAGGAAATTCATAATTCTGTATTCTTCTAAATGAATTTGAAGATTAAATAAGAAATGATGTATCATATTCATTCAAAGAAGGAATTCTGTTTCGAGTCTTTCCTCTCCATTTCATAAAGTTTGGGAGTGCCCGCTGTGTTGCACACTTCACCCCGTTCCACTGGGCAGAACTGGGCGTCAAGAGGATACATTCTGCATAAAAATACATTCCACAACTTAACTTATAGATCCTCCTTCATATTCCCCCAAATGAAAACAGCTAGTTTATAAATCAGAAGCTAGATTGGGTAACGTACTTATCGCAGAAGGCAGGCAGAGTAGCGTGCTGCAATGTGCTGGTCCAAGCAGGCTGTTGGTTGTTAGATAGAAAGATACCGATCTTCTTCTTCCTATAATGGCACCTTGTAGCGCCTTTCTTCCTCGTCTCTCTCTCTCTCTCTCTCTCTCTCTCAGCGCGTCACTCCACACAGCCTCTGCACTTTCATACACAATAGGGATAGAACATGCAGTTGAACAAACACCACCTCGGTAGAAAGGAACGTTGCTGTTTGTGTCCATGTCTTTTTTGAAACTTTTAGTCCTGATCTCAGGTTATCTGAAGTTTTATCAGCGGATCATCAGCTGTGCCTTCTTCACTAGTCACATAAAAGATTCTACAGATGTCATCACACCTTTTTCCTGAAGGGATAGAACACTCCAGTTCTTTCCTCAATGATGCCAGATATGCAGCTGTTGGTCATAGGTACCTTAACAAAAAAAAGGTAGGAACGTTGTCATACACATCAATCCAGAGCATCTCAAACATGCTCAATGGTTGACAAGTCTGGTGAGTACGCAGGCTATGGAAGAACTGGAACATTTTCAGCTTCCAAGATTTGTGTACAGATCCTTACGACATGGGGTTTGCATTATCATGCTGAAACATGAGAATGGCGCTAGAAGGATGGCCAAACCAATTGTGCTATTTTGTGAGTTTTTTCACATTGTTTGTCATTTATTTTGTACATAATGTTGATGTTCCTGCCTTTTATGACCGAAAAGAGCTTTTGGATATCTGAACAGTGATTACTCACCTCGAACTGGACAAAGATTTTTTCTTTAATGAGTCTGACACGAAGGGTGCCTTGTGAGAATTGGTCAGCGAGTGGGTAACCCGCGTCTACCATCCCTTCTATTGGCCAACGTGAATAAACTGGATTAGCTCCGTTCGAGACAATCCTACCAACGGGACATTAAAAACTGTAATATCTTATGTTTCACAGAGTCGTGGCTGAACGACAACATGGATAATATACAGTTGGCTGGGTTTTCCGTGAATCAGGAGGACAGAACAGCTACGTCCGGTAAGACGAGTGGTTGTGTGTCTATTTGTTAATAACAGCTGGTGCGCGATGTCTAATATTAAGGTAGTCTCGAGGGATTTCTCTGAAGAGATTTGGCTTGTCTCCTAAAACCCTCACAAACTTTTACAGATGCACAATTGAGAGCATCCTGTCAGGCTGTATCACCGCCTGGTACGGCTACTGCACCTCCCTCAACTGCAAGGCTCTCCAGAGGGTGGTGAGGTCTGCACAACACATCACCTGGGCCAACTTGCCCTCCAGGACACCTACAGCACCCGATGTCACAGGAAGGCCAAAAAGATCATCAAGGACAACAACCATCCGAGCCACTGCCTGTTCACCCTGCTATCATCCAGAAGGCGAGGTAGGAAAAGGTGCATCAAAGCTGGGACAGAGAGACTGAAAAACAGCTTCTATCTCAAGGACATCAGACTGGTAAACAGCCATCACTAACACAGAGAGGCTGCTGCCTACATACAGACTTGAAATCATTGGCCACTTTAATAAATGGATCACTAGTGACTTTAATAATAACACTTTAATAATGTTTACATCTTGCGTTACTCATCTCATATGAATATACTGTATTTATACCATGTATTGCATCTGGCCTTTGCCTCTCTGTCAATGCCCATCCATGTATTTACATGTATATATTCTCATTCCATCCCTTTACTGTGTGTATTTGGTAATTGTTGTGGAATTGTACGATTACATGTTAGATATTACTGCACTGTCGGGAACTAGAAACATAAGCATTTCGCTACACTTGCATTAACATCTGCTAACCATGTGTATGTGAACAATAACATTGGATTTGATTTGAAGCTGTAGACCACACTATCTACTGAGAGACATAGCCGTCTATTTACCACCACAAACCAACGCTGTTACTAAGACCACACTCAATAAGCTGTATACGGCCATAAGCAAACAGGAAGACGCTCATCCAGAAGAGGTGCTCCTAGTGGCCAGGGACTTTAATGCAGGCAATCTTAAATCAGTTTAACCTCATTTCTGCCAGCATGCCACATGTGCATGTCACATGTGCAACCAGAGGGAAAAAAGAGTCTAGACCACCTTTACTCCACACACAGAGATGCGTAAAAGTTCTCCTTCCCCCTCCATTTGGCAAATCTGACCATAATTATATCCTCCATATTCCTGCTTACAAGCAAAAACGAAAGCAGGAAGTACCAGTGACTTGCTCAATACGGAAGTGGTTGAATGATGCAGATGCTACGCTATACAGGACTATTGTGCTAGCACAGACTGGAATATGTTCCAGGATTCATCCAATGGCATAGAGGAGTATACCACCTCAGTCACCGGCTTCATCAATAATTGCATTGACGACGTTGTCCCCACCGTGACAGTACGTACATATCCCAACCAGGAACCATGGACTACAGGCAACATCCGCACAGAGCTAGGCTAGAGCTGCTGCTTTCAAGGAGTGCGACACTAATTCGGACTCTTAAACAAAATCCTGCTATGCCCTCAGACGAATCATCAAACATGCAAAGCATCAATACAAGACTACGATTGAATCCTATTATACCGGTTCTGACACTTGTCGGATGTGGCAGGCCTTGCAAACTAGTATGAACTACAAAGGGAAACCCAACCGTGAGCTGCCCAATGATGCAAGTCTACCATTTGGGCTAAATGCCTTTTGTGCTTCCTTCTAGGCACGCAACACTGAAGCATGCATGAGAGCACCAGCTGTTCCGGAAGACTGTTTGATCACGCTCTCCATAGCCGATGAGAGCAAGACCTTTAAACAGGTCAGCATTGACAAGGCTGCAGGGCCAGACGGATTATTAGGACGTGTACTCAGAGCATGCCCGGACCAACTGGCAAGTGTCTTCACTGACATTTTCAACCTCTTCCTGACCAAGTCTGTAATACCGACATGTTTCAAGCAGACCACTATAGTCCCTGTGCCCAAGAAAGCAAAGGTAACCTGCCTAAATGACTACAGCCCGTAACAGTCACGTCGGTAGCCATGACGTGCTTTGAAAGGCTGGTCATAGCTCACATCAACACCATCATCCTGGAAACCCCAGACCCACTCCAATTCACATACTGCTCCAACAGATCCACAGATGAAGCAATCTCAATTGCACAGGGCCAAGCACGATTACAACACCATCACGTTTTTCCTAGCCACCGTGCTTCTACACCTGCATTGCTTGCTGTTTGGGGTTTTAGGCTGGGTTTCTGTACAGCACTTTGAGATATCAGCTGATGTACGAAGGGCTATATAAATACATTTGATTTGATTTGATTAAGTTTGCTGATGACACAACGGTGGTAGGCCTGATCATCGACAACGATGAGACAGTCTATAGGGAGGAGGTCAGAGACCTGGCAGTGTGGTGCCAGGACAACAACCTCTCCCTCAACGTGAGCAGGACAAAGGAGATGATCGTGGACTACAGGAATAGGAGGGCAGAACACACACCATTCACATCGAAGGTGCTGCAGTGGAGCGGGTCGAGAGTTTCAAGTTCCTTGGTGTAAACATCACAAACAAACTATCATGGTCCAAACACACCAAGAAAATCATGGAGGGCACGACAATGCCGTTTTTTCCCCCTCGCCTTTCCCCCCTCGGAAAAGACTTGGCATGGGTCCCCAGATCCTCAAAAAGTTACACAGCTGCGCCATCGAGAGCATCCTGACTAGTTGCATCACTGCCTGGTATGGCATTTGCTCAGCATCCTACCATAAGGCACTACAGAGGGTAGTGGGTATGGCCTAGTACATCACTGGGTCCAAGCTTCCTGACATCCAGGACCAATATACTAGTCAGAGTCAGAGGAAGGCCCAAAAAATTGTAAAAGACTAGTCACTCAATCCTAGACTGTTCTCTCTGCTACCGCACATCAAGCAGTACCAGAGCGTCAAGTCTAGGTCCAAAAGGCTCCATAAGAGCTTCTACCCCCAAGCCATAAGACTGTTGAACAATTAATCAAATCCCCCCCCCCCTTTGTTTTTACAATGCTGCTACTCGCTGTTTACTATCTATGCATAGTCACTTTGCCCCCTACCTACATATACAAATTACCTCAACTAACCTTTACCCCTCATATTGACTCGGTACCAGTACCCCCTGTAAATATTGTTATTTTATTGTGTTACTTTAGTTTATTTAGTAAATATTTTCATATCTCTATTTTCTTTAACTGCATTGTTGGTTAAGACTTTGTAAGTAAGCATTTTACGGTTGAATTCAGTGCATCATTTTTGGGGGATTTGATTAGATTTTTTTAATGGCGGCGTATGAATGGCACTACAATAGGCCTCAGGATCTTGTCAAAGATTCGATAAAATGCAATTTTGTTCATTGTCCGTAGCTTATGCCTGCCCATACCATAACCCCGCTGCCTCCATGGGGCACTCTGTTCACAATGTTGACATCAGCAAACCACATGGTTTCTGACAGTTGTTCAGAAATTCTTTGATTGTGCAAACCCACAGTTTCATCAGCTGTCTGCATACAGTATACCTGTAATTAAAATAAAATCAAAGTTCCAGATAGTTTAATAGATAGAGATCAACAATGTATACTCGGGTCATGCAGCTTTTCTTTAGATTATTTCATATTAAGATGGCCGACATACACACACAACATCCCACCAAACAGTTGACCTCATATTAAGATGGCCGACATACACACACAACATCCCACCAAACAGTTGACCTCATATTAAGATGGCCGACATACACACACAACATCCCACCAAACAGTTGACCTCATATTAAGATGGCCGACATACACACACAACATCCCACCAAACAGTTGACCTCATATTAAGATGGCCGACATACACACACAACATCCCACCAAACAGTTGACCTCATATTAAGATGGCCGACATACACACACAACATCCCACCAAACAGTTGACCTCATATTAAGATGGCCGACATACACACACAACATCCCACCAAACAGTTGACCTCATATGGCCGACATACACACACAACATCCCACCAAACAGTTGACCTCATATTAAGATGGCCGACATACACACACCACATCACACCAAACAATTGACTTCATAATAAGATGGCCGACATACACACACAACATCCCACCAAACAGTTGACCTCATATTAAGATGGCCGACATACACACACCACATCACACCAAACAATTGACTTCATAATAAGATGGCCGACATACACACACAACATCCCACCAAACAGTTGACCTCATATTAAGATGGCCGACATACACACACAACATCCCACCAAACAGTTGACCTCATATTAAGATGGCCGACATACACACACAACATCCCACCAAACAGTTGACCTCATATTAAGATGGCCGACATACACACACAACATCCCACCAAACAGTTGACCTCATATTAAGATGGCCGACATACACACACAACATCCCACCAAACAGTTGACCTCATATTAAGATGGCCGACATACACACACCACATTACACCAAACAATTGACTTCATAATAAGATGGCCGACATACACACACCACATTACACCAAACAATTGACCTCATATTAAGATGGCCGACATACACACACCACATCCCACCAAACAGTTGACTTCATAATAAGATGGCCGACATACACACACCACATTACACCAAACAATTGACTTCATAATAAGATGGCCGACATACACACACCACATTACACCAAACAATTGACCTCATATTAAGATGGCCGACATACACACACACTACATCGCACCAAATAGTTGACTTCATATTAAGATGGCCGACATACACATACCACATAACTCTATATTCCCTGGTGAGTGTAAGCGGGTTATATTAGGTGGCCTTCAGATATAAAACACTATAAGTAGACAGTCTGCCTCCTGACTTCATGAAGAATCCATCCTGAATCCATGTCACAACACATGGTTCCTTTCAACAACACGTGGTTCCATTCAACAACACGTGGTTCCATTCAACAACCTGTGGTTCCATTCTGGGACTATGAAGAGGATAAAGAGTTTTCAGGTTGACAGTAAGCTGCTGGTCTGGATGAATGGCGCCATCGTGGGGGCAAGAGATTGAACTGCAGTCTATACTGCAATCCTTCAAATTCACTGCCCACACACACACACACAAATATAATGTGGCATCTGTAAGTGATACATATTTCTGTGGTTCAAATTTCATCCTCAAATATGCAGTTTAGGTTGATGACTTTTTGCGAATCCAATCTATTTTCCACTTAGATTTCACATCACAATACGCTGAGTGGGTGGAGTAGTCTAGTCGGTCATTCATATGGTATCAGTAGCCTAGTCTGTTATTCATATGGTATCAGTAGTCTAGTCTGTCATTCATATGGTATCAGTAGTCTAGTCTGTCATTCATATGGTATCAGTAGCCTAGTCTGTCATTCATATGGTATCAGTAGTCTAGTCTATCATTCATATGGTATCAGTAGTCTAGTCTGTCATTCATATGGTATCAGTAGCCGAGTCTGTTATTCATATGGTATCAGTAGTCTAGTCTGTCATTCATATGGTATCAGTAGTCTAGTCTGTCATTCATATGGTATCAGTAGCCTAGTCTGTCATTCATATGGTATCAGTAGTCTAGTCTGTCATTCATATGGTATCAGTAGTCTAGTCTATCATTCATATGGTATCAGTAGTCTAGTCTGTCATTCATATGGTATCAGTAGCCGAGTCTGTTATTCATATGGTATCAGTAGTCTAGTCTACTGAGTTAAGTATTACCACCATTATGAGGCACACAGGGATAAATGCTTTACTGTAAACCACCTCTCGCTGCCACATCCGCCCCACAACTATCAATATGAACCTCAGCCCCACAACTATCAATATGAACCTCAGCCCCACAACTATCAATATGAACCTCAGCCCCACAAATATCAATATGAACCTCAGCCCCACAAATAACAACTTGTTTGTTTGTAGTTGAAATAATAGACCGGGTGTGTGAGTGAATGAGTGTGTGTTCATGTGTGCATGTGTAGACAATAAAGAGTGTGTTCCTATGACAGAGAAAGTTCTGAGCAGTAAAGTTAAGTGAAGTGATGAGACCATCCAGCTTCCAGATCCAGAAGGACCCATAGGGAGTGATTAACTAACCATAAACCACAGAGGGATCTGATCAAATCAAATGGTATTTATTACATGTGCCAAAAACAACAAGTCTGAAATGCTTACTTACAATCCCTTAACCAACAATGCAGTTCAAGAAAAAGAGTTAGGAAAATATTTACTAAATTAACTAAAGTGATTTAAAAAAAAATTGTATCTAAAAGTAAGATAATTACATAACAACAACGAGGATATATACAGGGGTACCGGTACCGAGTCAATGTGCAGGGGTGCAGTTTAGTTGAGGTAATTTGAACATGTAGGTAGGGGTAAAGTGACTGTGTATAATAAACAGCGAGTAGCAGCAGTGTAAAAACAAAGGCGGGGGAGGGTCAATGTAAATAGTCCGGGTGGCCATTTGATTCATTGTTCAGCAGTCTTATGGCTTGGGGGTAAGCTCTCCAGTTCCGCTTGTCGTGCGGTAGCAGAGAAAACAGTCTATGGCTTGGGTGACTGGAGTCTTTGACAATTTTTGGAGCATTTCTCTGACACGGCCAAGTATATAGGTCCTGGATGTCAGGAAGCTTGGCCAAGTGATGTACTGGGCCATGCCCACTACCATCTGTAGCGCCTTATGGTCAGATACCGAGCAGTTGCCATACCAGGCAGTGATGCAACTGGTCAGGATGCTCTCGATGGTGCAGCTGTAGAACTTTTCGAGGATCTGGGGACCCATGCCAAATATTTTCAGCCTCCTGCGGGGGAAAAGGTGTTTTCGTGCCATCTTCACAACTGTCTTTGTGTGTTTGGACCATGATAGTTTGTTAGTGATGTGGACACCAAGGAACTTGAAGCTCTCAACCCACTCCACTTCAGCCCTGTCGATGTTAATGGGGGTGTGTTCGGCCCTCCTTTTCCTATAGTCCACGATCAGCTCCTTTTGTCTTGCTCACATTGAGGGAGAGGTTGTCTCTGACCTCTTCCCTATATTTGCATTTATTATGGATAAGAATTTGTTGTTAACTGACTTGCCTAGTAAAATAAAATAAAAAAATCCCCATTAGATCCCCATTAGCTAATGCCAAGGCAGCAGCTTCTCTTCCTGGGGTCCGGCAGAATTAAGGCAGTTATACAATTTTTTAACAGAATTCATAAAACACTAAGTGTGTGCCCTTAGGCCCATACTCCACTACCATATATCACAACACAAAATCCATCTGTACGTGTGTGTATAGTGCGTTTGTTAAAGTGTGTTTATACATGTTAGGTGACCTAAACTGGGATATGCTTAACACCCCGGCCATCCTACAATCTAAACTAGATGCCCTCAATCTCACCCAAATTATCACGATCACTGCCTCATTGCCTGCGTCTGTAATGGGTTCGCGGTCAAACAACCACCCCTCATCACTGTCAAACACTCCCTAAAACACTTCAGCGAGCAGGCCTTTCTAATCGACCTGGCCCGGGTATCCTGGAAGGATATTGACCTCATTCCGTCAGTAGAGGATCCCTCGTTATTCTTTAAAAGTGCTTTCCTCACCATCTTAAATAAGCATGACCCCTTCAAAAAATGTAGAACCAGGAACAGATATAGCCCTTGCTTCGCTCCAGACCTGACTGCCGTTGATCAGCACAAAAACATCCTGTGGCGTACTGCATTAGCATCGAATAGCCCCCATGATATGCAACTTTAAAGGGAAGTTAGGAACCAATATACACAGGCAGTTAGGAAAGCAAAGGCTAGCTTTTTCAGCCAGAAATTTGCATCCTGTAGCACAAACTCCAAAAAGTTATGGGACACTGTAAAGTCCATGGAAAATAAGAGCACCTCCCCCCAGCTGCCCACTGCACTGAGGCTAGGAAACCCTGTCACCACCAATAAAAAGCATTTTTCTACAGCTGACCTTGCTTTCCACCTGGCTACCCCTACCCCAGTCAACAGCCCCCCCCCCCCCCCCCCCCCCACCCACAGCAACTTGCCCAAGCCTCCCCCATTTCTCTTTTACCCAAATCCAGATAGCAGATGTTCTGAAAGAGTTGCAAAATCTGGAACATTACAAATCAGCTGGGCTAGACAATCTGGACCCTCTCATTCTAAAATGATCTGCCGAAATTGTTGCAACCCCTATTACTAACCTGTTCAACCTCTTTTTCGAATCATCTGAGATCCCTAAAGATTGGAAAGCTGCTGCGGTCATCCCTCTCTTCAAAGGGGGAGACACTCTAGATCCAAACTGCTACAGACCTATATCTTTCCTACCCTGCCTTTCTAAGGTCTTCGAAAGCCAAGTTAACAGATAACCGACCATTTCGAATCCCACTGTACCTTCTCCACTATGCAATCTGGTTTCCGAGCTGGTCATGGGTGCACCTCAGCAACACTCAAGGTCCTAAACAATATCATAACCGCCATCGATAAAAGACAATACTGTGCAGCCGTTGTCATCGACCTGGCCAAGGCCTTTGACTCTGTCAATCACTGCATTCTTATTGGCAGACTCAACAGCCTTGCTTTCTCAAATGACTTCCTTGCCTTGTTCACCAACTACTTCTCAGACAGATTTCAGTGTGTCAAATCGGAGGGCCTGTTGTCCGAACCTCTGGCAGTGTCTATGGGGGTGCCACAGGGTTCATATCTTGAGCCGACTCTTTTCTCTGTATACATATACATCAATGATGTCGCTCTTGCTGCTGGTGATTCTCTGATACACCTCTACGCAGACGACACCATTTTGTATACTTCTGGCCCTTCTTTGGACACTGTAGAATGGCGCCGACAGAGATGGTTGCCTCGCTTCGCGTTCTCAGGAAACAATGCAGTATTTCGTTTTTTTATTTATTATTTCTTACATTTTTACCCCAGGAAATCTTAAGTCTTATTACATACAGCCGGGAAGAACTATTGGATGTAAGAGCAATGTCAATTTACCAACATTACAACCAGGAATATGACTTTCCCGAAGTGGATCCTCTGTTTGAGCCACCACCAAGACAATAGATCGGATCCCAGTAGGCGACCCAAAACAAAGACGCCATAGAAGGGGCAGACGGAGCGGTCTTCTTGTCAGGCTATGTAGACAGGCTCATTGCTCACCGCTCCCGAGTATACTACTCGCCAATGTCCAGTCTCTTGACAACAAGGTAGACAAAATTTGAGCATTCTCTGTTTTATGGAAACATGGCTAACTCCGGATATGTTATCAGAGTCGGTACAGCCAACCGGTTTCTTCACTCATCGCGCCGACAGAAACAAACATCTCTCTGGTAAGAAGAAATGCGGGGGTTCATGCCTCATGATTAACGAGTTGTTGTGTGATCATAGCTACATACAGGAACTCAAGTCCTTTTGTTCACCTGACCTAGAATTCCTTGCAATCAAATGCGGACCGCATTATCTGCCAAGATAATTTTATTAGAATATAATCACAGTCGTGTATATCCCCCCCAAGCAGACACCTCGACCCCCCTGAAAGAATTTCATTGGACTCTATGTAAACTGGAAACCATATATCCTGAGGATGCATTTATTGTAGCTGGGGATTTTAACAAAGCTAATCTGAAAACAAGGCTCCCTAAATTTTATCAGCATATCGAATGCGCGTGTCACGGTCGTCCTCCTCTTCATCTGAAGAGGAGGCGAGATGGATCTGAGGACCAATACGCGGCGTGGTAAGTGTCCATGGTCAATCTTTAATAAAGAAAGTAGTGAACACTGAACAAAACCAGTAAACAAAATAACAACCGTGAAGCTAATCATATGGACTGTGCTGAAACAAGCCATCAACATAGACAATCACCCACAAACAAACAGTGCAACCCAGGCTACCTAAGTATGATTCTCAAACAGAGACAACTAATGACACCTGCCTCTGATTGAGAACCATACTAGGCCGAAAACATAGAAATGCCCCAAAACATAGAAAAACAAACATAGACTGCCCACCCAACTCACGCCCTGACCGTACTAAATAAATACA
Source organism: Oncorhynchus mykiss (assembly GCF_057628025.1). Lineage (NCBI taxonomy): Eukaryota > Metazoa > Chordata > Actinopteri > Salmoniformes > Salmonidae > Oncorhynchus > Oncorhynchus mykiss. The sequence goes on from NC_143029.1 coordinate 93,779,808, forward strand.
ATACAACGGAAATAAAGGTCAGAACGTGACAGTATCCCCCCCCCCCCCAAAGGTGCGGACTCCGACCGCAAAACCTTGACCTATAGGGGAGGGTCTGGGTGGGCGTCTGTCCGCGGTGGCGGCTCTGGCGCGGGACGCGGACTCCACTTCATCATTGTCTTAGTCCGCCTTATTGTCCGCCTCCGTCGCTTTCTCACCATGACCACCCCTCTCAATGACCCCACTGGACAGAGGGGCTGCTCGGGACAGAGGGGCAGCTCGGGACAGAGGGACAGCTGCTCGGGACAGAGGGACAGCTGCTCGGGACAGAGGGACAGCTGCTCGGGACAGAGGGACAGCTGCTCGGGACAGAGGGGCGGAAGCAGCTCTGGGCAGCGGCGCCGGACAGGCGGGGGGCTCCGGCAGCGGCGCCGGGCAGGCGGGAGGCTCCGGCAGCGACTTCGGGCAGGCGGGAGGCTCCGGCAGCGACTTCGGGCAGGCGGGAGGCTCCGGCAGCGGCGCCGGGCAGGCGGGAGGCTCCGGCAGCGGCGCCGGGCAGGCGGGAGGCTCCGGCAGTGGCGCCGGGCAGGCGGGAGGCTCCGGCAGCGGCTCCGGCAGAGGCGCCGGACAGGCGGGAGACTCCGGCAGAGGCGCCGGACAGGCGGGACCACCTGCAGGGAGGAGACAGAGAGACAGCCTGGTGCGTGGGGCTGCCACAGGAACCACCAGGCTGGGAAGACCTTCAGGAGGCTTGGGGTTAAGAGGAGGCACTTGAAAGACCGGGCTGTGGGGGAGCACTGGAGCTCTGGTGCGCAACCTTTCGCTGCCTCCAGCTCTGCTTTGGGGCGGCGATATTCCCCAGCCTGTGCCCAGGGTCCCTCTCCGTTCAGTATCTCCTCCCATGTCCAGGAGTCCTGTGATACCGGCCGCTGTTGTTGCTGCTGCTGCTGCTGTCGTCGCTGTTTTCTACCACGCTGCTTGGTCCTTGGTTGGTGGGTGATTCTGTCACGGTCGTCCTCCTCTTCATCTGAAGAGGAGAGGCGAGATGGATCTGAGGACCAATACACGGCGTGGTAAGTGTCCATGGTCAATCTTTAATAAAGAAAGTAGTGAACACTGAACACTATACAAAACCAGTAAACAAAATAACACCCGTGAAGCTAATCATATGGACTGTGCTGCAACAAGCCATCAACATAGACAATCACCCACAAACAAACAGTGCAACCCAGGCTACCTAAGTATGATTCTCAATCAGAGACAACTAATGACACCTGCCTCTGATTGAGAACCATACTAGGCCGAAAACATAGAAATGCCCCAAAACATAGAAAAACAAACATAGACTGCCCACCCAACTCACGCCCTGACCATACTAAATAAATACAATACAACGGAAATAAAGGTCAGAACGTGACAGCGCGACACGGGCTGGCAACATTCTGGATCATTGCCACTCTAACTTCCGCGAAGCATACAAAGCCTTTCCTCGCCCTCCTTTCTTCAAATCTGACCACGACTCCATTTTGTTGCTCCCAGCCTATAAACAGAAACTAAAACAGGAAACGCCTGTGCTCAGGTCTGTTAAATGCTGGTCCAACCAGGGGTAGGCTTGATTACCAACAACGACGAAATGGCCTACATTGAGGAGGTGAGGGCCCTTGGAGTGTGGTGTCAGGAAAATAAGCTCACACTCAATGTCAACAAAACAAAGGAGATGATCGTGGACTTCGTGGACTTCAGGAATCAGCAGAGGGAGCACCCCCCCTATCCACATTTACGGGACAGTTGTGTAGAAGTGGAAAGTTTTAAGTTCCTCGGGAGGGACATCACCGACAAACTGAAATGGTCCACCCACACAGACAGCGTGGTGAAGAAGGTACAACAGCGCCTCTTCAACCTCAGGAGGCTGAAGAAATTTGGCTTCTCACCAAAAACACTCACACACTTTTACAGATGCACAATTGAGAGCATCCTGTCAGTCTGTATAACCGCCTGGTACGGCAACTGCTCCGCCCACAACCTTAAGGCTCTCCAGAGGGTGGTGAGGCCTGCACAACACATTACCGGGGGGCAAACTACCTGCCCTCCAGGACACCTACACCACCCGATGTCACAGGAAGGCCAAAAAGATCATCAAAGACAACAACCACCCGAGCCACTGCCTGTTCACCCCGCTATCATCCATAAGGCGAGGTCAATACTGGTGCATCAAAGCTGGGACCGAGAGACTGAAAAACAGCTTCTATCTCAAGGCCATGAGACTGTTAAACAGCCATCACTAACAATGAGTGGCTGCTGCCAACATACTGACCCAAATCTCTAGCCACTTTAATCATAAAAAAATGAATGTAATAAACGTATCACTAGTCACTTTAAACAATGCCACTTTATATAATGTTTGCATACCCTACATTACTAATCTCATACCTATATGTATATACTATACCATCTACTGCATCTTGCCTATGGCTCCCGGCCATCGCTCATCCATATATTTATATGTACATATTCTTATTCATTCCTTTACACTTGTGTGTATAAGGTAGTTGTTGTGAAATTGTTAGATATTTATCACGGCTGTGTGGAGAGACAGACCAAGGCGCAGCGTGCTCTGAGTTACACATCTTTATTTTTTGTGAAACTTACAAAACAAAAAGGAAACAAACAACGAACCGTAACATAAGAGGTGCAATATACACTAACTCAAAACAAGATCCCACAAAAAAACAGTGGGAAAATGACTGCCTAAATATGATCCCCAATCAGAGACAATGATATACAGCTGCCTCTGATTGGGAACCATACCAGGCCAACATAGAAATAAAACACCTAGATAGGAACACCCCCCCCCCCCCCCCCTAGTCACACCCCGACCTAACCAAAATAGAGAATAAAAAGGCTCTCTATGGTCAGGGCGTGACAATTATACTACATGGTCGGAACTAGAAGCACAAGCATTTCGCTACTCTCGCATTAACATCTGCAAACCATGTGTATGTGACCAATAAAATGTGATTTGATTTGTGTTAACTAACCTACAGACGAGCTTCAATGCCATACAACACTCCATCCGTGGCCTACAACTGCTCTTAAATGCAAGTAAAACTAAATGCATGCTCTTCAACCGATCGCTGCCCGGACCTGCCCGCTCGGACCTGCCCGGACCTGCCCGTAGCATCACTACTCTGGACAGTTCTGACTTAGAATATGTGGACAACTACAAATACCTGGGTGTCTGGTTAGGCTGTAAACTCTTCTTCCAGACTCACATTAAGCATCTCCAATCCAAAATTAAATCTAGAATCGGCTTCCTATTTCGCAACAAAGCATCCTTCACTCATGCTGCAAAACATACGATCTCCAACACTCTACTCAGCAAATTGGATGCAGTCTATCACAGTGCCATCCGTTTTGTCACCTAAGCCCCATATACTACCCACCACTGCGACCTGTATGCTCTCGTTGGCTGGTCTTCGCTTCATATTTGTCGCCAAACCCACTGGCTCCAGGTCATCTATAAGTTTGCTAGGTAACGCTCCACTGGTCACCATAGCAGCACCCACCCATAGCACACACTCCAGCAGGTATATTTGACTGGTCACCCCCAAAGCCAATTCCTACTTTGGCTGCCTTTCCTTCCAGTTCTCTGCTGCCAATGACTGGAACGAACTGCAAAAATCACTGAAGCTGGTGAGTCATATCTCCCTCACTAACTTTAAGCATCAGCTGTCAGAGCAGCTCACAGATCATTGCACCTGTATATAGCCCACCTGTAAGTAGCCAACCCAACTACCTCATCCCCATATTGTTATTCATGTTATTCAAAAATGTTTTCCTTTGCACCCCAGTATCTGTACTTGCACACTCATCTTCTGCACATCTATCACTCCAGTGTTTAATTGCTAAATTGTAATTATTTTGTAATTAAATTGTAATTAATCTTACTTCATTTTCACACACTATATATACACTTTTCTGTTGTGTTATTTATTGACCGTATGCTTGTTTTTTCCATGTGTAACTCTGTGTTGTTTGTGTTGCACTGCTTTGCTTTACCTTGGCCAGGTCGCAGTTGTAAATGAGAACTTGTTATCAACTGGCCTACCTAGTTAACTGAGGGATAGCCCCCTTTTTTTCAATTTTCCCCTAAATGACATACACAAATCTAAGGCCCTAATAATAATATAGCCTAAATAATAATAATAATATAGCCTAAAAATAATAATAATAGTAATATAGCCTAAATAATAATGATAATATAGCCTAAATAATAATAATAATATAGCCTAAATAATAATAATAATATAGCCTAAAAATAATAATAATAGTAATATAGCCTAAATAATAATGATAATAATAATATAGACTTGAAATAATAATAATAATAATAATAATATAGCCTAAATAATAGTAATAATAATATAGCCTCGAAATAATGATAATAATATTGCCTAAATAATAGTCATATAGCCTAAATAATAATAATAATAATAATAATAATAATAATAGTAATAATCATAATATAGCCTACATAATAATAATAATAATAATAATAATATTGCCTAAATAATTCATTTTGTTCCTTAGGCTGCCTGCCCTGCTCCTGATTGATTCATTGTTAGTGTGTTGTTTATTAGTTTATTTAGTGTTGAAATGTTGAACATCAGTTGATAGTGACAGAATCATACCCTTGGTTTAATCATGATGGGGCGGCAGGGTAGCCTAGTGGTTAGAGCGTTGAACTAGTAACCGAAAGGTTGCAAGTTCATATCCCCGATCTGTCATTCTGCCCCTGAACGGCCTAGGTTCACTGTTCCTAGGCCGTCATTGAAAATAAGAATTTGTTCTTAACTGACTTGCCTAGTTAAATAAAGGTTAAAAAAAATATATGATAGTGACAGAATCATACCCTTGTCTTAATCATGATAGTAACAGAATCATACCCTTGGTTTAATCATGAGATCTATCCAAGCAAGGAATAAGGCATTTCAAAAATGTAAGAACTCTCAAGAACAGTCTGATTTGTCCTATATAAACGTCACAGAAATTAAGCACAGAGCAGGATGGATGAAGCTAAGAGGGGTCACTTTGCTGAGAAAATCATTGAAAACAAAAATGACCCTAAAAAGCTTTGGAAATCATTTAAATAACTAGTACTACCAACTGAACAGGATATTAGTAGGCCTAGTTCGTATCCACAAATGTCCAGAATGCCTACAGCACACTCATTGGATAGGCAACAAATCAACATGACATATGACATGACATTTATATGAATCTGGTGAAATTCACACAGTGCTTTAACAACTGTTAGACTGATGTTAACCCTTTTACTACCCTTTTAATTTCACCAGGTTCATATATTAATATGTCATGCTGATTTGTTATTATGCATCCTGGGAGTAGAGGAGTGTGTACTTACGTTTTGCCCTGCGTGCTCAAATCATTTTGATGCACTATGAGAGGTAGGCACGCTTTTTCTGTCATCTTCAGAAAAGTTTGATTCTTTTAAGCACAAAGTCATACACACAGTGTTCTGTTCATGAATAATGTTGTATATTTAGAGGTTACTCATAAGTGGATGGTGCTTCTACACCTGCATTGCTTGCTGTTTGGGGTTTTAGGCTGGGTTTCTGTACAGCACTTTGAGATATCAGCTGATGTACGAAGGGCTATATAAATAAATTTGATTTGATTTATTGTTAAGATGTAATTGTACTTTTTAGGATGATATCAACATTCTGAATTCAACATGTGGTTAATAGCTAGCTAAGGTATTAGCAGGATATTGTATGTGTGAATGATGGCTAGCTCCTCGAATGATCCCAGTCCATCCTATTGTGCATCTGTTGTAGAAAGAGGCGACGATTCGCAGACCATATGTGCTCAACAAATGTTTTATTTCCTTTTGGATGCAGATGCAGGATGCAGAGAGTGAATTCTGCTTAATTAAAACTACCTGACCTCCAAAGTCCACGTCTATAGTCTCAATCAACCACACACAACGCAGAGTTACAGCGGTGCAGCACAGCACCGGTTACATCAGCAAGAGCAGGGCAGTCTGGGGCTAGTGATTGAGAATGCCTATCCATTGCAGTGTGTAATGCAGTGTAGCCTAGTTTTTTATACAGCACAAAAAAAATCAGGAAGGACGTACATTTTCTTAGAAATATAACTTTGCCCTGTGCTTCTTCAAGCATGCTCTTCATATAGTATAGACTTTGGATCATTTGAATGAGACCACACTAGGTGAACGTGATATAGCGCACCCAGCAGAGAATCGGGGATGAGGGGCCTTATTTATCCCTGTAATACTGAATTTGTAACAGAGAAGCTTTGTTAATTTCACCATTTGTAGCTTTTGTATGCTAGCTGAGTACCACTAGTAAAAAAAGTTCTGAATTTTTGAAGTTTGAAGCCAAAAAGTCCGTGTTAAATGAAAATGTACTTGAATCTAGGTCCTCCTTTTATTGTACAACATGCAACATGACAACTGGTACAAGTTACTTTGGTTCAATTTTACATGTAATCAATTCCAACATTACAATAAGTTGTCTCGTTAATCTTAAAATGTTCCCTAAATAAATAAATATTAATTTGTTTACAAAACTATATACATTAAATATAGTAAACAAAAACACACAGTGTACTGTCCACTAACTATGACATGACATTGAGTGAACTTTCTTCATGCTTAGTCGTCATTGTGTCTGAAAGCAGAAAATAGCATTAATCAACACAGGCATGTTCAGTGGCGCTATGGAATGTTGTTCAGTAAAAATGTTTAGTTTAACGTAGTAGTAGTATATATTACCTGAACATCTGCTTGTACATCTCCAGGGCCTCCTGAGCGACGAAATTTATAAAGGCGGGGTCCTGCAGCTCCACACCAGCTGGAATGGTCAGGAGGAGAGGAGGAGAGTTTAGGATGTTCAGCTCCACCTTGGTGTCTCCCCCTGACGAGCTGCCTCCATCAACTCCCTCTGACACCACCTGGGTAAAAAAAACAATGTGTTGTACTCTTACTGACACCACCTGGGTAGAATCAACAATAAATTGTGATCATGCTGAGAACACCTGGGTAGAAACAACATACTGTACTCATACTGACAACACCTGGGTAGAAACAACAATATACTGACACCACCTGGGTAGAAACAACAATATACTGACACCTCCTGGGTAGAAACAACAATATACTGACACCACCTGGGTAGAAACAACAATATACTGACACCACCTGGGTAGAAACAACAATATACTGACACCTCCTGGGTAGAAACAACAATATACTGACACCACCTGGGTAGAAACAACAATATACTGACACCTCCTGGGTAGAAACAACAATATACTGACACCTCCTGGGTAGACACAACAATATACTGACACCTCCTGGGTAGAAACAACAATATACTGACGCCACCTGGGTAGAAACAACAATATACTAACACCACCTGGGTAGAAACAACAATATACTGACAACACCTGGGTAGAAACAACAATATACTAACACCACCTGGGTAGAAACAACAATATACTGACAACACCTGGGTAGAAACAACAATATACTGACACCTCCTGGGTAGAATCAACAATATACTGACGCCTCCTGGGTAGAAACAACAATATACTGACACTTCCTGGGTAGAAACAACAATATACTGACACCACCTGGGTAGAAACAACAATATACTGACACCACCTGGGTAAAAACAACAAAATACTGACACCTCCTGGGTAGAAACAACAATATACTGACACCACCTGGGTAGAAACAACAATATACTGACACCTCCTGGGTAGAAACAACAATATACTGACACCTCCTGGGTAGAAACAACAATATACTGACACCACCTGGGTAGAAACAACAATATACTAACACCACCTGGGTAGAAACAACAATATACTGACACCTCCTGGGTAGAAACAACAATATACTGACACCACCTGGGTAGAAACAACAATATACTGACACCACCTGGGTAGAAACAACAAAATACTGACACCACCTGGGTAGAAACAACAATATACTGACACCACCTGGGTCAAAACAACAATATACTGACACCACCTGGGTAGAAACAACAATATACTGACACCTCCTGGGTAGAAACAACAATATACTGACACCACCTGGGTAGAAACAACAATATACTGACACCACCTGGGTAGAAACAACAATTTACTGACACCACCTGGGTAGAAACAACAATATACTGACACCTCCTGGGTAGAAACAACAATATACTGACACCTCCTGGGTAGAAACAATATGCTGTACTAATATTGACACCTCCTGGGTAGAAACAACAATATACTGACACCACAATATAAACCTTTCTCTAATAAGAGCATGTTGTTTTCAGGGATTTAAGCAAATGAATGCCTCGGTTATTCATTTAAGTTTTACGGTATGTACTTACTGTCTGTCTGTCTGTCTGTCTGTCTGTCTGTCTGTCTGTCTGTCTGTCTGTCTGTCTGTCTGTCTGTCTGTCTGTCTGTCTGTCTGTCTGTCTGTCTGTCTGACCTTTCTGATGCGGAATTTGGTATCAGGTGTGGTGTTGTTGTTGACCATTTCTGTCACCCAGCTGAACTCAGTAGCCATGTTGCTTATCCAGCTCGCCGTGTCACCTGTGTGCTGCTGCACAATGCTCAGAACCTGGAGTAATGGATTAAACAGAACGGATGGTATGTTATCCTATGCTATGCTATGATACGGAATGCTACACAATGCTATGCTATGTTACCTCGTCGTACTGCTCCTTCGACATGTCCCGCAGCTGAGACACCTCATCCAGTTCCACATGCAGCTCCCGCACACTGGGACACTCTGACACACATAGGGGACAGGAGGCAGTTGGAGAGTGTGTGTGTGTGTGTTTTTTTTTTTGTGTGTGTGTGTGTGTGTGTGTGTGTGTGTGTGTGTGTTACCTGTGAGCTGCACCCCTTGGCAGGACTGACACTGGTTCTGCAGCTGCCAGCATTCTGAAGTCTGCCTCCTCAACTCTCTACACAACTTCCTGTTCTGGAGGAAATGAGGGAACAGCTCCCTCTCTGGACCAGAGGAACAGATTATCTGTCATTAACTATTATAGCTATCAATAGGGTTTCTAGTTCTGTGTTGGGTTCGGTTAGGGTTATCTCTTTGTAATAGAACAATATCAATAATGTTTCTAGTTTTGTGTTGGAGCTACCTCTCTTCCTCTCCTCCTCCACAACGTCTTTGAGGTCATCAAACACTCGTGTGACCACGTCCCCAAAGTCCTCCACAACACTCTTCCCAAAGTTAAAGAAGGAGTCCAGGACCTCCTCCATCCCCACTCTGTGGATGAAGCCCAAGTCCATCCCCAGGGAGAAGGGGTCCTGGGTAGGCTGTTGGCCCCGGGCTTGGCCTCTGCTCTGGGGGTCAAAGGCCTTCTGGAGGTTTTGGTCCAGTTTACCTTGCATCTTGTCCACCAGCACCACACTGCGCTCAAACAGGGAGCCCACCTGGGAGGGAGAGAACAGGTCAACTAACACTACATCACTAGTCAACTGACACTACATCACTAGTCAACTGACACTACATCACTAGTCAACTGACACTACATCACTAGTCAAATGACACTACATCACTAGACAACTGACACTACATCACTAGTCAACTAACACTACTTCACTAGTGAACTGACACTACCTCACTAGTGAACTGACACTACATCACTAGTCAACTGACACTACCTCACTAGTCAACTGACAATACCTCATTAGTCAACTGACACTGTCTCACTAGTCAACTAACTCTACCTCACTAGTCAACTAACTCTACCTCACTCGTCAACTGGCACTGCCTCACTAGTCAACTGACAATACATCACTAGTCAACTGGAACTACCTCCCCATTTATCTGAACCTACTTCTGCAGTTAACTGACACCACCTCACTAGTCAACTGGCACTACATCACTAGTCAACTGGCACTACATCACTAGTCAACGGACACTACATCACTAGTCAACGGACACTACCTCACTAGTCAACTGATACTACTTCACTGGTCAACTGACTAAACCTTACTAGTCAACTGACACTACCTCAAACATCAACTGACACTACCTCAATAGCAAACTGACACTACCTAACTAATCAACTGATTCTACCTCAGAAAGCAACTGACAATACCTCACTTGTCAACTGACAATACCTCACAAGTTAACTGACACGACCTCACTAGTCAACTAACTCTACCTCACTAGTCAACTGACACAACCTCACTAGTCAACTAACTCTACCTCACTAGTCAACTGACAATACCTCACTACTCAACTGACTCTACCTCACTAGTCAACTGGCACTACATCACTAGTCAACTGGCACTACATCACTAGTCAACTGATAGTACATCACTAGTCAACTGACACTACCTCAAACATCAACTGACACTACCTCACTAGTCAACTGACACGGACACACTAGTCAACTAACTCTACCACACTAGTCAACTAACTCTACCTCACTACTCAACTGACTCTACCTCACTAGTCAACTGACACTGCCTCACTAGTCAATGGACTCTACCTCAGAAAGCAACTGACAATACCTCACTTGTCAACTGACAATACCTCACTAGTCAACTGACACAACCTCACTAGTCAACTAACTCTACCTCACTAGTCAACTGACAATACCTCACTAGTCAACTGACACTGCCTCACTAGTCAACTAACTCTACCTCACTAGTCAACTAACTCTACCTCACTAGTCAACTGACACTATCTCACTAGTCTACTGACACTACCTCGCTAATTAACTGACACCACCTCGCTAGTCAACTGATGCTACCTCGCTAGTCAACTGACACCACCTCACTAGTCTACTGACACTACCTCGCTAGTCTACTGAAGCTACCTCACTGGTCAACTGATGCTACCTCGCTAGTCTACTGATGCTACCTCGTTAGTCAACTGACGCTACCTCGCTAGTCAACTGATGCTACCTCGCTAGTCTACTGACGCTACCTCGCTAGTCTACTGATGCTACCTCACTGGTCAACTGACGCTACCTCGCTAGTCTACTGATGCTACCTCGCTAGTCTACTGACGCTACCTCGCTAGTCTACTGATTCTACCTCGCTAGTCAACTGACACTAACTCGCTAATCAACTGACACTACCTCGCTCATCAAACAAGATGGATAAACAGAATAAACTGACAATGAGAACAATGGAAATTGACTTCCGACTTAGTGGTGACATTTTCTGTAGATGGACTTGTCCAGTACCTTGGCGATGAGGCTGTTGAAGGAGTCTTCTATGCGAACTACCTCCCTGTCGGGTTTATCAGCGCTCTGGTTCACCAACATATCTCCATCTAGAGGACGTGGGTCTCTCTGGCCGAACCGAGATGACACCCCGCGGAAGAAGTTCTCTACCTGGCCAGGGGGAGGGTGTTAGGTGAGGTGAGGTTAATTTAGTGTGTGTGTGTGTGTGTGTGTGTGTGTCTGTGTACCTTGGCCTGGAAGGAGCTGAAGCCCTGCCTGCATGTGGAGGTGTAGAAGGTCTTACAGGCGTCCTCCAGACACAGCCAACATGCCTCCCATTCCTCCTTTAGAGACTCCTGGCACTGATGCTCCGCCTCCTCCAGCTTTAGCTCCACCTCCTGGTATTGCTGGGCCACACCCTAATGGACAACAACAATACTATATAACGTCTGACCTCTAACCCTGATCTCTGACATCTCATGCTCTGAACATAGCCACTTTGGTCCACCACCTAAACCTTAAAGTAAGATTCATCACAAACTCTAGAAGGTAAAGACAGACCCCAAATCCTCAAATTTAAAGATGGACCACAAATCCTAAAAGGTAAATATGGCCTGCAACCCTAGAAGGTAAAGATGGCCTTCAAACCCTAGAAGGTAAAGATGGCCTTCAAACCCTAAAAGGTAAATATGGACTTCCAACCCTAGAAGGTAAAGATGGCCTTCAAACCCTAGAAGGTAAAGATGGCCTTCAAACCCTAGAAGGTAAATATGTCCTTCAAACCCTAGAAGGTAAATATGGCCTTCAAACCCTAGAAGGTAAATATGGCCTTCAAACCCTAGAAGGTAAATATGGCCTTCAAACCCTAGAAGGTAAATATGGCCTTCAAACCCTAGAAGGTAAATATGGCCTTCAAACCCTAGAAGGTAAATATGGCCTTCAAACCCTAGAAGATAAAATATGGCCTTCAAACCCTAGAAGGTAAATATGGCCTTCAAACCCTAGAAGGTAAATATGGCCTTCAAACCCTAGAAGGGAAATATGGCCTTCAAACCCTAGAAGGTAAATATGGCCTTCAAACCCTAAAGGTAAAGATACATACCTTCTTCTTGTCACTGCTGTGTTGGAGAGACTTCATCAGGTCTTCATGTTTCTCCTCATTCTTCACCAGTACCTCCTTCATCTGTTTCACTCCATACAGAGCTCTCCTCACCTCCTCATCCACCAGCTTCTCCCCAACATCAGACAGTTCTGAGAGACAGAAGGAGGGGTGTGTGTGTGTGTGTGTGTGTGTGTGTGTGTGTGTGTGTGTGTGTGTGTGTGTGTGTGTGTGTGTGTGTGTGTGTGTGTGTGTTAGACTCACGCTTCAGGGTGTCCTCTGAGATGCCTGCTGCAGTGTCTTCTGCTGCGCATTGCAAGACCCCCAATGACATGACCAACACAACCCAACCAATCAGAAACCTCATCTTGTCCGATCACAGGAAGCTCAGTCTGGAAGAGAAGAAACCATGAAATACTGGAGGCAGTTACTTTTACTTCCGCATTTATATGCGAAGTGACACGCGCACACATACGCGCGCGCGCGCACACACACACACACACACACATAAAATTGTGTAATTAAACTGCCAGATTTTTATGGGGACTTATTATTGTGCTAATTAAATTTCAACGGGGCTGCAGAAATCGACTCCAGGGGGTTAAAACCTGTTAGGGATAGGAGGCAGTATTTTCACTTTGGATGAATTGCGTGCCCATAGTAAACTGCCTCCTACTCTGTCCTAGATTCTAATATAAGCATATATTATTATCATTGGATAGAAACCACTCTGACATTTCTAAAACTGTTTGAATTATGTATGTGAGTATAACATAACTCATAGGGCAGGCAAACTTCCAAACAGGAATTGGAAATTCTGGGACTGGTTGAATTTCAAGTCATCGCCTATTCACATCCAAACAAGATATGGATCTGTTCGCACTTCCTACACCTTCCACTAGATGTCAACAGTCAGTAGAACGTGGAATGAAGCCTCTAGTGTGACGTGGGACCGGATGGGAGGGGAATGAGTCAGTAGTCTGTCAGAATGCCAGTTCCTGGTTGAGCATATTACTGTTGACATAGCCTTGCGTTCCATTACCCTGTAGACAAAAACGAATGCTCCGGTTGGAACGTTATTGGATATATATGAAAATAACATCCTGAAGATTGATTCTCTACTTAGTTTGACCAGTTTATTCGACCTGGAATATGACTTTTTGAAGTTTTCGTCCGAGTTCGCCTGGACCAGGGGCGCTAGCGGAAGTTCAGCATAACAGCATGATTGACATTTGAAGGCATTGTTCTCACGTTAGCTGAGACAATAATGACTAAATGATGTTTACATTTCAATCAGAACTATGACTACACAGAATACTATTATGTTACTGTATGGATGTATGAATCTTATTATAATCATAGTACTGAATATAATGTGTGTAATTATAATCAAGAATTAGAACAAAGACTGTCTGTTCCTTGGTAGAAACTAATGAAGTTATCGTCAGACTGGCTAGAACGCTGTGTTCCTTACGGGACATCTTGTCTCTACACAGGGAGAGGAGAGACCTTGGGCTGGTAGTAAATTATTTTACAGGTGGTGGACGATGTGGGAAGGCTTGTGAACTATACTGCCATTGTATCGGAGTGGGGGAAGGACCGTTTAAAACCTATGATGTCATTTTTAGTTTATAACCTGTTGTAAATTGTACCATGATCAGTACTCTCGAGTATAAACGCTATTGATTGATTTTGAGACTGGTCTCTGTCCATTTTATGCAAATAAGTATCTTACAAATTCTTAGAAATGGGCTGAGTGTATTGATTGAATTGGTTAATAAACATATAGGAATCAAATTCCTTTAACAGCCGCATATGTCGGCTCAATCGGAAATGACCCTTACATAACTATTGCTCAATCTGCAACGCTTCAGCGATCCAGATTGAATAGAGCCCCTAATCTAATCTTGTGAGTTAAAAGGATTTAGATTTGAGGTTGAGCTGGTAAACATCCCTTTTCCAGACAGAACTATGCAACAAGACTGGATTAGTACAGTGTGATGGAGAACAACAGCAGTTTAGTGGAATTTATTTTATCTTATAGGTTGAGTTAAGATGGTTAGTTTAGTTAAGGTTATTCAGTAGATCAGTAGAATACCATGAGGATACTAACAAAGGATGACAAAGGGGTGAAACAGCTTTAGGGTTTGGCGACAAGTAAGGTTAGAGGTTTAGGGGTCCCCTAAACTTAACCCAACCTCATGGAAACATGGGGCCTGGAAACAGGCCTCTCTCTTACTGACATCATAATTCTGTTGACTGTTCCTCGAGTTATCTAGAGCTACCTCTCCACTTCTGTCTCGTTACACAATCATTATATCCAATCATTACATGTGAACATAACTCAACTACTGTAGCTCACCCTACATTTGTCAAATCTGACCATAACTCTATCCTCCTGATTCCTGCTTACAAGTAAAAACTCAAACAGGAAGTACCAGTGACGCACCCGCACAAGCGGATGTTAAGCTACAGGACTGTTTCACACAGACTGGAATATGGTCTGGGATTCTTCCGGTGGCGTTGAGGAATTTACCACATCAGTCACTGTCTTCATTAACAAGTGCATTGACGACATCGCCCCCACAGTGACAGGAAGTACATATCCCAACCAGAAGCCATGGATTACAGGCAACATCCGCACTGAGCTAAAGCTGCCTCTTTCAAGGAGTGGGACACTAATCTGTATGCTTATAAGAAATCTCGCTACACCATTCCGACAAACTTTCAAACAGTAAAAGCGTCAATACAGAACTGAGATCTAATCCTGCTACACTGGCTCTGATGCTCGTTGGATGTGGCAGGGCTTGCAAACTATCACAGATTATAAAGGGAAGCCCAGCCACAAGCTGTCTAGTGACGTGGGCCGACAAGACAAGCTAAATGCCTTCTATGCTTCGAGGCAAGCAACAATTAAATATGTATGAGAGCAACAGCTCTTCTGGACGGCTGTGTGATCACGCTCTCTGTCGATGTGAGTAAGAAGTTTAAACAGGTCAACATTCATTAGTTCGTAGGGCCAGATATATTACCAGGACATGTACTCAGAGCATGGGCTGACCACCTGGCAAGTGTCTTCACTGACATTTTCAAACTCTCTCTGACCTAGTCTATAATACCCATGTTTCAAGCAGACCACCATAGTTCCTACGTGCAAGAATGCCAAGGTAACCTGTCTAAATGACAACCGACCCAGAGCACTCACATCTGTAGCCTTGAAGAGCTTTGAAAAGCTGGTCATGCCTCACATCAACACCATCATCCCACACGTTTCCACAAAATGAACACCTACGTGAGAATGCTGTTCATAGACTACAGCTCAGCGTTCAACACCATAATACCCTCAAAGCTCATCACTGAGCTAAGGTCCCTTGGACTGAGCACATCCCTCTGCAATTGGATCCTGGACTTCCTGATGGAACGTCCCCAGGTGGTGAGGATAGGCAACAACACATCCGCCACTCTGACCCTCAACACGGGGGCCCCTCAGAGGTGTGTGCTGTTTCCCCTCCTTCATTCCCTGTTCACCCACGACTCCAACACCATAATCAAGTTTGCCGATGACACAATGGTGGATGGCCTGATCACAGACAACAATGAGACTATAGGGAGGAGGGCAAAGACCAGGCAGTGTGGTGCCAGAACAGCAACCTGTCTCTCAGCGTCATAACACAAAGGAGCTTATCAAGGACTACAGTAAACGGAGGGTTGAACACAATCCCATTCACATCGAAGGGGCTTTAGTGGAGCGGGTAGTGGAGTGGGTCGAGGGCTTCAAGTTCCTCGGTGTCCACATTGCTAAGGACCTATCATGGTCCAAATGCCTCTTCTCCTTCAGGAAGATGAAAAGCTTTGGCATGGGACCTCTGATCCTCAAAAAGTTATACTGCTGGACAATATGTATTTGTATTTATTATGGATCTCCATTAGTTCCTGTCAAGGCAGCAGCTACTCTTCCTGGGGTTTATTATGGATCCCCATTAGCTGTTGCCAAGGTCGCAGCTACCCTTCCTGGGGTCCGGCAAAATTAAGGCAGTTATACCATTTTAAAAACATTACAATACATTCATTACAGAATTCACAACACACTAAGTGTGTGCCCTCAGGCCCTACTCCACTACCACATATCTACAACGCAAAATCCATGTGTACATGTGTGTATAGTGCGTATGTTATTGTGTGTGTATGCATGTGTCTGAGAGCATGTTGTCTGGCCACATCACCGCTTTGTACGGCAACTGCTCGGCATCCGACCGCAAGGCTCTACAGAGGGTAGTGCGTACAGCCAGTACATCACTGGGGCTAAGCTTCCTGCCATCCAGGATATCTATACCAGGAGGTGTCAGAGGAAGTCCCTACAAATGTCCAAAGACCCAGCCACCCTGGTCATAGACTCTTCTCTCTGCTACAGCACGGCAAGCGATACCGGAGTGCCAAGTCTAGATCCAAAAGGCTTCTTAACAACTTATACCCTCAAGCCATTAGACTCCTGAACAGCTATTCAAATGGCTACCCGTTCTATTTGAATTGTCCCACAACACCCCCTTTTTTACGCTGCTGTTACTCTTCGTTATTAACCATGCATATTCACTTTACCTCTACCTACATGTACATATTATTTTTATTGTTTCATTTTTTATTTATTTTAGTATATAATTTCTTAACCCTTATTTTTCATAAAACTGTTGTTAAGAGCTTGTAAGTAAGCATTTCACTGTAAGGTCTACACCAGTTGTATGTGAAAGGTGCATGTGAAAAATACAATTTGGATTGTAGACAAAGAAAAGCTCTCCAGTAGGTCTACCAAAACATTCAAGGGCCATTTTCTCAAAAGAGTGTTTGCAGTTTTATTAACTTTCAAAGCAGAATTACTTTCCCATTTTTCCTCAACTGCAGTGTATGCCATTTTCTAGCTTGGAGTATCTACCTTTATCCAATGTAAAAAACACAATTTCAAATATTGCAACATAGGACTGAATCGAGCTGGTTGGTCACTACTGTAGTTACCTCAGGTCCATTCTAGCAGAATAGCCAGCTACTGTATAAGGTAGTTTTTTTTCCAGCACCACAACATCTCACTGGTACTCATCTTGTTGTGTTTGATGACAGTAGTTAATGTGCCCCCAAGACAACAACCAACAGTCCCTCTCATATTCACATGTCCACATACTGCCTCGTTCTGCCTCTCTGACATTGCTCACAGAATATTTATACAGTATATTCTTAATTCCATTTCTGTGTATTGTTGTGAAATTGTTAAATGTTACTGTTAGATACTGTATTACTGCACTGTTAGAATTAGAAACACAAGCATTTCGCTACACCCGCAATAACATCCGCTAAACACGTGTATGTGACAAATAAAATTTGATTTGATTTTGACAACAACCAACCTCTCCCTGTCATATTCACATATACACATACTGCCCCAAGGACAACAAACAACCTCACCCTCTCAAATTCACATGTTCACATACTGCCCCAAGGACAACATAGGACAGTATGTGTGTTCAGTATTCTACTCACCAGTAGAAGCTAACAGGTTGTTGTCCTTGTTACTGAGGTGTGTCAAGGTGTACTCACCAGTAGAAGCTAGCAGGTTGTTGTCCTTGGTATTGAGTAATGTGTTTCTGAGTACTGTGTCCCCGTGTGTGTGTTTAGTGTTCTGTAGGGATTGTGCTGTTGATCTGTACTTGTCTTGTTCCACTTCTGCTGTTCCAGACTGGACGGTTGTAATCCTATTAGTTTCTTTATTACCTCATGGTCACAGATAATCCACTGGTCAACACATATAGGGTCTATTTCCTGGATACAGATTAAGTCTTGGATTACGAAGAAATAGAGAATTCATAAAAAATGCTATTTAGTCTAGGATCACAGCTTTTTAGTCCAGGAATCGTTGTCAGAACAAGCGATACGTGCTAAAGTCCAACCTAAAATATTTAATAGAAAAACCAAAACCTGTAACACCTTCCCCCTTACGACAACAAATATACCATATATTATCACAACCAACAGAAAATAACTTCCATTGCCCAACATAATCAACTTAAAAGCATCGCTACTCAAATATGTCGCCTTCTCCAATTTAAACCGGCTGTCAAGCATTAAATCCAAGACAAAAGCAGCCATATATTTTTCTAAATACAGTACCAGTCAAAAGTTTAAGGGTTGTTCATTACTTTTTACTATTTTCTACATTGTAGAGCAATAGTGAAGGCATCAAAACTATGAAATAACACATATGTAATCATGTAGTAACCAAAATAGTGTTAAACAAAATATATCTGATATTTGAGAATCTTCAAAGTAGCACCCTTTCCTAGATGACAGCTTTGTACACTCTTGGCATTCTCCCCCCACCAGCTTCATGAGGTAGTTTTTCATAGTTTTATGTCTTCACTATTATTCTACAATTTAGAAAATAGTAAAAATAAAGAAAACACTTGAATGAGTAAGTGTGTTAAAACCTTTGTCTGGTACGATATTTCCACTACTGTTCAAAGTTTGGGGTCATTTCGAAATTTCCTTCTTTTTGAAAGAAAAGCTAATTGTCCATTAAAATAACATCAAAATCATCAGAAATACAGTGTATTGTAATTGTTGATGTTGTAAATGACTATTGTAGCTGGAAAAGGCTGATTTTTTTATGGAATATCTACATAGGCGTACAGAGGCCCATTATCAGCGACCATCACTCCTGTTTTCCAATTGTGTTAGCTAATCCAAGTTGATCATTTTAAAAGGCTAATTGATTATTAGAAAACCCTTTTGCAATTATGTTAGCGCAGCTGAAAACTGTTGTCCTGATTAAAGAAGCAATAAAACAGTCATTATTTCGACTAGATGAGTCCCATAACATAATTATAACATAACAGACAGTAGATCTAGCAAATCTGTCATAATATAATAGAGACAGATCTATCTGGGCTGTCGTAATTTAATATAGACTATAGATGTAGTTTGTCTGTAATAATAAAATTGAGATTGTGGATATTGCTGGTCTGTCACTGTAACGATCGTCTGTGGTGGAAGAAGGTGAGGACCAAAGCGCAGCGTGGTAAGTGTTCATATTTTTAATAAAATAACTGAACACTGAACAAAACAATAAATGACAAACGGACAGTCCCGTAAGGTGAATGGACAAAACACTAAACAGGAAATAATCACCCACAAAACATAGGCGGGAAAAGGCTACCTAAGTATGATTCTCAATCAGAGACAACGAACGACCCCTGCCTCTGATTGAGAACCATACCAGGCCAAACACAAAACCACAACATACTAAAACAAAGACATAACAAAGGAACTAAGGTCAGAACGTGACAGTCACAATATAAATAAGAGAAAAGATCCGAAACTCATTCAAGAATTTTAGATGAAGTTGTGTGGAAAAAGGACTGGGGTGGTAAAATATTATTTTCCAAAGAAACTCAAAAGGGGTGATGATATTAATTAAAAAACATTTTATCCGAATGCAAATTGTTCAAGGTTGTTTTTGTTTTACCTTAATTTAACAAGACAGTTAAGAACAAATTCTTATTTAAAATGACAGCCTACCCCGGCCAAACTTGTTTCACTAGGACAGAATAATTTATAACTGACTTTTTCCTACATAACATACTGTAGGTACAGCAGATCCCCTTATTGTATGGGACACTTTTACATCTGTCTTTAGAGGCCATGCAATTCAATACTCATCTTTAAAACAAAAGAAATTTAGGTGAAAATAATCCATATTGAGAAAGGAAATAGAGAGATTAACAGTACAGATAGATAGCAATAAAAGCAGTACCATAGATGCACAGAATGCATTAGGAGAAAAAAAAATATTGGAGGAACTTATTTAAGAAAGATCAAGTGTTATGAGCATGTTTTAACCATTCCTATAAAAATGGTAGATTATCAGATACTCAACAAGAACGTCTTATTTCATTATCACTGAAACAGGACCCTAGTGGTAAATATAAAGAGTCAGTCCATTTAAAAAATTGGAGGCCCCTTACACTTCAGTGTTGTGATGCAACAATTCTAGCGAAGTGCATAGCGCTTAGAATTTAAAAGCTATTGTTGGATATTATTCATCCTAATCAGACAAGTTTTGGACGATACTTTGGAGATAATATAAGACAAGTACTGGAAACAATAGAACTATCACGACTCCAGATTTGACCCAGATGCAGACACAGGAGGCGGATAGTTTGATTCTCAGAATATTTATTAACACCAAGGGGCAGGTCAAGGGCAGGCAGAGGTTCTTAATCCAAGTTATAGTCAATATGGGACAGAACGGCAGGAAGGCTCAGGGTCAGGACAGGCATAAAGGTCAGCACCGGAAAGACTAGAAACAAGAACTTTAGAAAAGGGAAACATTTTGGTAAGACCTGACAAAACAAGATGAACTGGCAACAGACAAACAGAGAACGCAGGTATAAATACACAGGGATACTGGGGAAAAATAGGAGACACCTAGTGGTGGGGGGAGACAAGCACAAGACAGGTGAAACAGATCAGGGTGTGAAAAGAACACTATGAAAAATCTGGGAAACCAGGCCTGAAATTCATAGCTGACTTTGATAAAGTACGGCTGGAATGTATACTGTATTTAAATGCCTGTAATATTTCCATTTTAGAGAATCTCTTATACAATGGGTTAAAGTTATATACAGTAACCTGAGGTGTAAATTAGTAAATAATGGCTACTTCTAAGTTTTAAACTGTCAAGAGGAGTAAAACAAGGTTGTCCACAATCGGCATATCTATTTATTATGGCCATCGAAATGATCGCTATTAAAATCAGATCCAACAATAAAATCAAGGGCCTAGAAATCCAGGGCTTAAAAACAAAGGTGTCATTGTACGTTGATGATTCAGGTTCTTTTAAATCCACCATTTGGATCCCTCCACAGCCTCCTAGATAGGGCCGGCAGGTGGTTAGAGCGTTGGGTCAGTACTAGATCGAATCCCTGAGCTGACAAGGTAGAAATCTGCCGTTCTGCCCCTGAGCAAGGCAGTTAATTCACTGTTCCTAGGCTGTTATATGTTACCATTTTTATCAAATCAAATTGTATTGGTCACATACACATGGTTAGCAGATGTTGATGCGAGTGTAGCCAAATGCTTGTGCTTCTAGTTTCTAAAAGTGCAGCAATATCAACAAGTAATCTAACAATTCCACAACAACTACCGAATACACTCAAATCTAAGTAAAGGGAAGGAATAAGAATATGTACATATAAATATATGGATGAGCAATGACCGAGTGGCACAGGCAAGATGCAGTAGATGGTATAAAATACAATATACATATGGGATTAGTAATGAAAGATATGTAAACATCATGATTAAAGTGGCATTAATAAAGTGACTCCATTTGTTAGAGTGGCCAATGATTTCAGGTCTGTATGTAGGCAGCAGCCTCTCTGAGTTAGTGATGGCTGTTGAACAGTCTGATGGCCTTGAGATAGAAGCTGTTTTTCAGTCTCTCAGTCCCAGCTTTGATGCACCTGTACTGACCTTGCCATCTGGATGGTAGCAAGGTGAAAAGGCAGTGGCTCGGGTGGTGGTTGTCTTTGATTATCTTTTTGGCCTTCCTGTGACATCGGGTGCTGTAGGTGTCCTGGAGGGCAGGTAGTTTTCCCCCGGTGATGCGTTGTGCCTCAACACCCTCTAGAGAACCCTGCGGTAGTAGGCGGTGCTGTTGTCGTACCAGGCGATGATACAGCCTGACAGGATGCTCTAAATTGTGCATCTGTAAAAGTTTGTGAGGGTTTTATGAGACAAGCCACATTTTTTCCGCCTCCTGAGGTTGAAGAGGCACTGTTGCACCTTCTTCACCACGCTGTCTGTGTGGGTGGACCATTTCAGTTTGATGTGTACGCCGAGGAACTTAAAACGGACTGAGCACGCACCCTTGTTGGGCCCCAGTGTTGAGGATCAGCGAAGTGGTGATGGTGTTTCCTACCTTCACCACCGGAGGCAGCCAGTCAGGAAGTCCAGGACCCAATCGCACACGGCGGGGTTAAGACTCAGGGCCTCAAGCTTAATGATGAGCTTGGAGGGTACTATGGTGTTGAATGCTGAGCTGTAGTCAATGAACAGTATTCCTCTTGTCCAGAAAGATAGGGCAGTGGTGATTGTAATGTCTTTTTTTAACCAGGCAAGTTAACAAATTCTTATTTTCAATGACGGCCTAGGAAGAGTGGGTTAACTGCCTGTTCAGGGGCAGAACGACAGATTTGTACCTTGTCAGCTCGGGGGTTTGAACTTGCAACCTTCCGGTTAGTAGTCCAACGCTCTAACCACTAGGCTAGGCTGCCACCCCTATTGGGGTGGAATGCAAATGGCAGTGGGTCTAGGGTGACAGGTAAGGTGGAGGTGATATGGTCCTTAACAAGTCTCTCAAAGCACTTCATAATAACAGGAGTGAGTTCTACGGGGCAATAGTCATTCAATTCAGTTACCTTTGCCTTCTTGGGTACAGGAACAACAGTGGCCATCTTGAAGCATGTGGGGACAGCAGACTGGGATAGGGATTGATTGAATATGTCCTTAAACACACCAGCCAGCTGGTCTGTGCATGCTCTGAGGATGCGGCTAGGGATGCCGTCTGGGGCGGCAGCCTTGCGAGGGTTAACCCATTTAAATGTCTTACTCACGTCGGCCACGGAGAAGGAGAGCCCACAGTCCCTGGTAGCGGGCTGCGTCAGTGGCACTGTATTATCCTCAAAGTGGTCATTGAAGGTGTTGAGCTTGTCTGGAAGCAAGACGTTGATGTCCGTGATGTGGCAGATTTTTGTTTTGTAGTCCGTGATTGTCTGTAGACCCTTTCACATACGTCTTGTGTCTGAGCCGTTGAATTGTGACTCCAATTTGTCCCTATACTGACATTTCGCTTGTTTGATTGCCTTGCGGAGGGAATAACTGCAATGTTTATATTCAGTCATACTCCCAGTCACCTTTCCATGGTTAAATGCTGTGGTTTGCGCTTTCAGTTTTGCTCAAATGCAGGGTTAGGGTTAGGGTTAGGGGTTAGGGTTAGGGGTTAGGGTTAGGGTTAGGTTTCTAGTTTTGAGTCGGTTGATCCACTTCCATCTCTGACACGTGGAAACCGGAAGGGGGAAGGGAGGGGGTGCACTCCACATCATATGCGCGTAGGCCGGAGGGGTCCGGGCGCGGCCGGCCAAAGTTGTAGGCCCCATGGTTGCCCACTTGTAGATTGACCCGTTGGTTGGGTTTAAAGACTGTCTGTCTGTAGGGTTAGGGTTAAGTATAGTTTTTGAAGTGGTTAAGGTTAGGGTTAAGGTTTAGGGTAAGGTATAGTGGGTTAGCGGTTAGGGTTAGGTTTTGAATACAATTGTGTTTCGTTTCAACTAGTTAGTTTTACGGTGCACAGGCCTATCTCCTGTTTATCCCTCCCATTTCTGCTGATCTAATATAATAGGTGTAGTACTTAAAAAGGCCCGTAGATGTCCTCCTAGGATCATAAATTAAACTGAGGTAAGCTCCAAGTTGCCTCTTTTTCTGGGTGGCAGTGCAGAAGTCGATGTGGTGACCGATTCATTCAACCATAGTGTTATTAAATATGAACATAAACGCCATATTGTGCATTTAAATGGTTTTATTGTTTTGTTAAAGGAAAGGAAAAACCTAAAAGAGGAAGTGCCAAACTAAAACCAAACAAACCATAAATATATAGAGAGTAAAAATAAAATATGAATAAAACCATGTTCTTCTCCATCCATTTTCCTGTCTGTTAAAACCCATTTTCTAAAACCTCTCGTTCAGACCATTTGGCGTTATTGTCTGTAGGTGCTGGATCCACTCCCGTTCTACCCTCTTTTGCTGCCCACAGGTCCAGCCTATATGTGACTGTAACCCTGATATGGTAAGGTGAGTGATGGGGTGCTCCTGGAAGTGGGTTATGAGTTCCGTTTGTAGGTGTGCCCTTTTAATGTTATACAGGTGTTGTTTGAGTCTGGTTTCTATGGTGTGTTTGGTTTCTCCAATGTATTGTTTATTGAAAAGTGTACATGTAATGATATAAATGGTGTTATGTGTGTTCAATGAATAGGATTATTGTACTGGTGCTGATGTGTGGCTGTGTATATTTGTAATGAACTTTATCTGTCAAAAATGGAAATTATGAGGTTTGAGGTCTTGTGGTGGCTTACTACTGAATCTTGCTTTGGTGAGGAGGTCCTTTAAGTTTTTGTTCTTTCTAAATGCTGAAATGATTCTGTATGGTTTGAGTGGTATGTAAGTGTGCTGAACTGTAGAGAAGTTGTGTTTGATTGATTGATGTAGGGGTCTAATCCTATTTGAAAATGTGGTTACTAGGGGGATGATAATTGTCTGTTGATTGAGTATTGATGACAAGGGAGAAGAGACAGGGGAAGTGTTTCGGTTTAGTGATTGGTGCAGATCACTTTCCATAGAGGAGTCAGGATTAGGGTAAGGGAGGGAGATAGGATGAGAACCCTGGTTAGGGTAATGGTACACATTAGGGTTAGGCGTGGGGTTTGGGGAAAGGTTGAGGTTAAGGTTAGGCATGGGGTTAAGGGAAAGGTTAAGGTTAAGCGTTGGGTTAAGGGAAAGGTTAAGGTTAGGCGTTGGGTTAAGGTTAGGCGTGAGGTTTGGGAAGAGGTTAAGATTAGGCGTGGGGTTTGGGGAGAGGTTAAGGTTAGGCGTGGGGTTAAGGGAAAGGTTAAGGTTGGGCGTGGGGTTAAGGTTAGGCGTGAGGTTTGGGGAGGGGTTAAGGTTAGGAGTAGGATTGAGGTTAAGGTTAAGAGAGGTGGATGATTTAGGGTTAGGACTAGGGTTAGTTTCTAGTTTTGAGTCGGTTGATCCACTTCCATCTCTGACACGTGGAAGCCGAAGGGGGGGAAGGGAGGGGTGTGCACTCCACATCATATACGCGCGGGCCGGAGGGGTCCGGGCGCTGCCGGCCAAAGTAGTAGACCCCATGGTTGCCCACTTGTAGATTAACCCGTTGGTTGGGTTTAAAGACTGTCTGTCTGTAGGGTTAGGGTTAGGTATGGTTTTTAGAGTGGTTAAGGTTAGGGTTAAGGTTAGGGTAAGGTATAGTTTTTTAGAATGGTTAAGCTTAGGGTCAGGTTTAGGGTAAGGTATAGTTTTTTAGAATGGTTAAGGTTAGGTTTAGGGTTAGGTAAGGGTTTTTAGAGTGGTTAAGGTTAGGGTTAGGGTTAGGGTAAGGTTTAGTTTTTTAGAATGGTTAAGTTTAGGTTTAGGTAGGTCTGTCAACTCGACGTAGGATCAGGCAAAACCCTTGAGTTGCGTACCTTATGCAGGTCCGGTCCTCAGTTGGTTGCCATGTGTCCATGTCGAGTGGTATGGTCATGATGTCTAGGTCCGCTTGTCAACGGATGTGGAAAGCATAGTGCAACTTAGGAGTTTACTCTCTTTCGGATCCTTCTTTTTTAGCTCCCCGTTGTCTATGTATTTACTTCCGTGTTCGTCAGTCTTTTGGTCCTGGATGTTTTCAATCATGTGTGTAATTGTGTGTATTCCCTTCCAGGATCCTAACTCTGAATTAACCCATGTCTAGTCGAATCCAGCTAGTCTGTATGGGTATACTCGGCGTAGGATCAGGCAAAACCATCGAGTTGCGTACCTTGTGCAGGTCCGGACCTCAGTTGGTTGCCATGTGTCCCTGTCAAGTGGTTAGTCTTTAAACTACCAGTGGTTTGAGCAGACAAAAACCCAGAAGGCGAGCCCTCTCTACGGTTGTCATGCATCCGCCCTTGGAGTTCCGTCCTGTGTTTCCGTAGGTGTATGGAGGGTTTAGGATCAGGCAAATCTTCTCTGGCTTACGTATGGTACGTCTGGCAGTAGTAGAAGTTGATTGCTATGTGTCCATCCCCACCATCTCAGTCGTAGGTAATTCAGTGGTTTTGGGTGATAGTGACCAGTGGAGTTACTCCCTTCCAGGATCGTAACGTTTCCAGAGGTATATCCTCCCTAGACAGTGAATTTGTTCGTAGTACAGGTAAAAAAGTGGTTCGGTTGTCCAGGCTTAGTGCGGGGGGGTAAGGGATCCCCCAGTGAGAAATTATTCTGTGGGATCCAATTCTCCGCCAGACATTATCTGGGCACCCCAGGGATTACACGGCCAATGCGAGTCCTCCAGCCGCAGCGCCTGACCCAAAAGCCCCACTTTTCGAGGACTTAACTGCCCCAACCCGCTAGGATGAAACACGCGCTACTGAACATACTGCCAATCCAATTCTAAACTGGGGTAGATAGTCGTCCAGCGCGGTACGCAAGTCTCCTGTTTTTGTGGGGCTGGGAGGGTTGAGCCGATTGGTCTGCCAACAGAACCCCGAGAGGTCCCGAAGGAGTCCGGTCTATCCATATCCTCCTGTCTTCTTGCTTGGTGTATGGAAGGGCCTAATTGCTTAGGGTGTAATCGCTGTTGGGGAGTCGCCAAGGTCGGGGTCCCCAGAGTAGTTGGAGAAAAAAGGTTCTCGTCCGTTGGGGTGGGTATCTTCAAAAAGTGTTTTTAGAAGGATGGTGGGTTGGTGAAGGTTTTTTTGTTAAATTTGGTCTATTTGTGTTCCATTTTAATGTTTATTTTCGTCAAGGGTCCATGGTCATGGCAACCCTTACTTCCAGAAACTAAAAAAAAAAAAATATATAAGATATATATATATATATATATATATATATATATTATAATAATTTATTATTAGATTTTTTTTTTTTTATTGTTTTTTTTTTATAATGTGAAAGTAAAAGTGACTAAAGGTAAGTATTTTTGAGAGTCCGTGGTCACGGTAACTCTATAGTGCTATTGGAGGCCTATTTTTGTGGTCTAAATGACCCCCTATTTTTTTATATGGGATGTGGGGTGGGTAAGGTGCGGGTGCAGTGTATGTCCAGATGTTCCTCCGCTGTACTGGAAGCCTCAGTAGTGGTCCAGCCCGTGGTAGTGGTGTTGGTCCTGGAGGGGTTTAGGGAAGTCCGTCCTTGGTCCGTGAGTCTCGGTGGGATTCTTTGATGTCTACGTTGTGGTTTTATTTTGGAGGTGGCTGCTGACCAAGGAATCCTTGAGGTTTTTTGTTCCTTTTGAAGGCCAGGATCGGTGTTAGAAGAGGGAGTAGTTGTTTTGACCGTAGTCTCTTCTGGATGTGGGTAGCTTGGTGAGTTGTATGGTGGAAGTGGGCCATGGGGTATGGTGGGGTGGAGCCTCTTTCTTGGGAGAGTTTCTTTAACATCGGTTCTTGTTGGTCTTTGGTTGGTGAGGCCAGGTTGTCCCGTGTTTTCAGAGTGGTAGTGGTGAGGGTCTGGTGTTCCAAACGGTTTCTTATATTTGATCCGGTCCGTGGAGTTTCTGGAGGGGGACAGAGCACGGGGTCAGGGTCCACAAATCGATAGCTTCTGTTGGGTTGTAGGAAGTTTATGGTGTTTTTGGAATTTCCTGCAGCGTCTTTAGTGTTTGTAAAGGTGGTTCAGTATTGGGGCCCTATGGTCCTGTGTGGGGGACCGTCCTCTGGAGTGTCCACGTCCTATCTCTCCACTGGATTGGTGAGAGCTTCGCCTTTTGGCTGGGTTTGCTGTTTTGATGGAGTGTGTGGGTTAATCCGGTCCGTGGAGTTTCTGGAGGGGGACATAGCACGGAGTCAGGGTCCAAGAATGGATAGCTTCTGTTGGGGCGTAGGAAGTTGATGGTGTTCTTTGAGTTTCCTGCAGAGTCTAAGTGCTCGTAAAGGTGGTCCGGTACTGGTGCCCTCTGGTCCTATGTGGGGGACCGTCCTCTGGGGTGTCCACGTCCTATCTCTCCATCCTATGGTGTGGTGAGCGGTGGTGGTATTCTGTTTGAAGAGGTGACCTGTTTGGCAGGTTTGAGGCGTGTCCTTCTCGAGGGGCTAGGTGTCTAGAAGGTCCTGGATTCGCATCATGTGGGATTGGCTGTGGGTTTGGTTGCCTGCTGGGGATGTCATCCAGTGGTTCTGTCCAGCAATCCCATGAATGATGGTGTTGACTGGGAAGAGAGTATGGAGGTAGGTGGTAACGGAGTGTTAACCTGTTCCTGCTGATTATCATTCCATACCACCCAGGTCTGGGTATGGGATGGAGATGAAAATGCAGAGGCCACCTTAACACTCTGCCTCTGCTCCGTTCCCTCAATCACCCTGGTCAGGGTATGATGTGGGGGAAGGTTAGGAGGGTTTGTGTTGCCCAAAAGGAGCCCTTCCCTATGTCAACCTTATGAGGGTATGACCGGGTCTCTGGGTCCTCTGGTATGGTGGGGGTTTGGCCGCTTTTTTAGAAAGGTTTCTTTGTTCTCGGTTCCGGTTGGTCTTGGGTTTGTGAGACCGGGTTGTCCTGTGTGGTCGGGGTTGTAGTGGTGGGAGCCTGTTGTGCCATTCGTTGAAGCCTGAAAAATAAACGTTATGTTAGGCAAAGTCGACGTTCCTGCAATGAGACTCGGTTGCCAGTATAAACTTTTTTCGGCTGGCCCCTCTGTGCGTCTCTTCTTAAAAGGTGTAGAGGGTCTAAGTGAGTATCTATGCCCCGTCTAAATTTTTGGGCCCGTTTTGTGGTGGAGTAGGGGGTCTGAGTTGCCATCTGAGTGCCCGGGGTCCTCGTTGTCTCGTAGATCTTCCATTGTAGTGTGTCCCTGTGTAAAACTCAAAATAAGGGTAAGAGAAAAGTACAAATGAAAATAGGTAGCCAAAAGGAGGTACCCCCGAAGTCCGTGTGGAACCTGCCTTCCTTACAGCTGCACAACGAGGCTCGATGGTCTGGAGGTCCGTTGAAGAAAAAGGCCAAAAAGGGCGTTGATTCTCTGGAGGGTGGGTTCCGTGATGTAGGAGTACCTAGATTAGGGAAGAAATCGCAAGGATTTAAAAGCGGCTCGGAGTGGTCCAGATTCGGGGTGTAGCATGAAGCTTTAGGGGCCTTTTGTTCAAAAGGAGTAGACTTTGGAGATGAAATATTCGTAGGGAGTGTAGAGTACCAGCTGGTGGCTTGGTCCAGGTGAGGTGTATCTAGGTTGTAGCATGGAGCCGGGGTCTGGTCTTTCAGCAGGAGTAGTCATCATTGGTGAAGTTCTTCTGTAGAGGTCCAGCTTGTGTCTTCTCCAGGTGAAGTGTCTCCAAAAAGTGTTGTGGTCGAGGAATGCTCCTCTTTTATAGGGAATAATGGGGGCGTGGTTTGCCAGGTAGGTCAAATCAAATCAACTCAAATCAAATTTATTTTATATAGCCCTTCGTACATCAGCTGATATCTCAAAGTGCTGTACAGAAACCCAGCCTAAAACCCCAAACAGCAAGCAATGCAGGTGAAGAAGCACGGTCGAATCCTATTGGTGCATGGGGTGTGCATGCGGTGTTCATGTGAGAGGTATGGCCTTGGCTCGTCCAATGAGATCGCTTTGTTTTTGGGACGCGGCGTCTAATAGTCTGTTATGTGATGGGAAGGCCTCCGTCGTTGATTCCTATGGGGAATTGTATAGGAGAAGTAGACACTTTGCTTTTGGGGTGCTGTTTGGGTTGTGGGTGTCAGAGAGGTACCAGGTGAGTTTTAAGTAAGATTAGAAGTCTTAGGAGTCAAGATGAGCCATACGTGGAGTTCCTGTGATGTGGAGAAGTATGATAGATCCTCCTGTGAAAAATGTGTGTTTGACCTTTTGTGTCACCATTGACTTGTGTGTTAGCGTTGGGAGCGGTCTGCTCTAGTTAAAGGTTTGAGGCTGGAAATACCCAAATGTGAGGTTCTGTGGGTCCAGGTAGAAAGGTAGAGGGTAGAGGGGACATCTGTAGGTTCCTGTAGAATCTATAGTTGGGGTTCTGGGTGACCCATAGGTCTGGTTATAGGTCTTCAAATGTGGTTGAGTTATTTTTCCTCCGATTTTTGTGGAGTCACGTCACTGATATGCAGTGAGGTGCGATGTGCAGGGAAAAGTTGTGGCCGTTGTTTTTTGGTCTTTTTGTGGTGTTAGAGGGCTTGAGCCTTGTTTCTTTATTGAGGGGTAGTTGTATGTAGGGTTACTAGGGGGGTGTTCCCTTTACCCGGATCGAAAATGGTGCTGTTTTTGTCTTTTTTAGTTGGCGCTTATTAGCGGAGTTTAGCTTTGATCGCGTTCCTGTCCACTTGGGTTCCCGGATATGCGGTAGATTTGGCCGTTTTGCCGTGTTTTCGCCCACTTGGAGTATGGGATGTACGGATCCGTAAAAACTTTTTTTTGCTGTTTCCAGTGATGTGTGTCCTCCGGAGTTGGTGTAACCTGTCCTGTTGGGGGATACTTACCTGGGGGGGGGGGGGGGGTCCAGTGTTGAATATTGATGTTTACCCGTGTGAGAGAGGTTTTTTGATCCAGATGGATGGTTTTAGGTGGTTCCTTTTTGGTTGTCCCATGTATGTACCTGTGATGTACAGTTGACAGGCATTCCTGGTTGAGGCTCGTAGTGTGGGTTGGTGTCGTATGGGTGGGGGTCTTACCTGGGTTTTTGGTTTGTTTGTGTATGGTGCAGAGGTGTGAGTGGGGTGAACCTATTTTATAATTTTGTTTCCTTTTGCTCCTAAGTTGGAAATACGGTCGTCAGGATTTCTGTGAGAGGGTAGGAGTCTGTTTCAACTGTGTCAGGGTGGTGATGTCTTGTTCTTTGGTGAAAAAGAAGGGTGGGGGTTGCCTCTTAGTTGAAAAAAGTAGAGGAGGTGATGTATATCTGAGGGTCAGGGGCTGGTTGTAGAGTTCTTGGTCTTTTGATGAAAAAATATTGGTTTTGAGGGTGGAGAAGACTTGGGGTAGGTGGTTCTTGAGTTCTCCGTCGTTCTAGTTGTTTCTTAGGAGAAAAAGTGTGTGTTGGTGGAGGTCTCCGAAGTGATGTCCTTCAGAGATTTGGTAGAGCTATTTTAGGTTGTATTAAATCTAATGATTATTTTTAACCTTTTCACCATCAAACCATTTCCTAGAGAAGTATACTGGGTGTAGAATCAACACCCCTAGAGAAAGCCTGATTTGAGATGATCCCAGGTAATTTACAGGGATCAAAATTTCCTTGGCTTGCTGCGTCCAGATCCCTCGGCAGGCAATGTAGCGGTGACTGGCTAGTGTTTGTTTCTAGTTTTGAGTCGGTTGATCCACTTCCATCTCTGACACGTGGAAGCCGAAGGGGGGGAAGGGAGGGGTGTGCACTCCACATCATATACACGCGGGCCGGAGGGGTCCGGGCGTGGCCGGCCAAAGTAGTAGGCCCCATGGTTGCCCACTTGTAGTTTAACCCGTTGGTTGGGTTTAAAGACTGTCTGTCTGTAGGGTTAGGGTTAGGTATGGTTTTTAGAATGGTTAAGGTTAGGGTTAAGGTAAGGTATGGTTTTTAGAGTGGTTAAGGTTAGGGTTAGGTAGGTCTGTCAACTCGATGTAGGATCAGGGTTAGGGTTAGGGTTGGGTTAGGGTTAGGGGTTAGGGTTTAGGGTTAGGGTTGTGGTTGGGGTTGGGGTTAGGGTTAGGTTTTGAATATAATTGTGTTTCGTTTCAACTAGTTAGTTTTACGGTGCACAGGCCTATCTCCTGTTTATCCCTCCCATTTCTGATGATCTAATATAATAGGTGTAGTACTTAAAAAGGCCCGTAGATGTCCTCCTAGGATCATAAATTAAACTGAGGTAAGCTCCAAGTTGCCTCTTTTTCTGGGTGGCAGTGCAGAAGTCGATGTGGTGAGAGATTCATTCAACCATAGTGTTATTAAATATGAACATAAACGCCATATTGTGCATTTAAATGGTTTTATTGTTTTGTTAAAGGAAAGGAAAAACCTAAAAGAGGAAGTGCCAAACTAAAACCAAACAAACCATAAATATATAGAGAGTAAAAATAAAATATGAATAAAACCATGTTCTTCTCCATCCATTTTCCTGTCTGTTAAAACCCATTTTCTAAAACCTCTCATTCAGTCTTTTTTAAGGTTAGGTGTGGGGTTAAGGGAAAGGTTAAGGTTAGGCGTTGGGTTAAGGGAAAGGTTAAGGTTAGGCATGAGGTTTGGGAAGAGGTTAAGATTAGGTGTGGGGTTTGGGGAAAGGTTAGGGTTAGGTGTGGGGTTAAGGGAAAGGTTAAGAGAGGTGGATGATTTGCTGTGGTCTGTGAGTGTTGGATGAATGGGAGGGAGGGCGGCCAATGTGTTGTTTTTAATGGTTCTTAGAAATCGTTTTGAATATCCTCTTCTTCTAAGTGCATTGAATAGTGTATTTATTGCATAATCCAGGTCTTGCTTGCAAGATGATATCCTGTAGAACCGTATGATTTGTGATTTTATTATTCCCTTAAATGTATGTTTAGGATGGTAACTGTGTTTATGAAGTAAAGCATGTGTGTCTGTTGGGTTGAAGTAAACTCTAGTGTGTAGTGTTTTCTGTGATTGATTGTTATTACTGAAAAAACTGTTGTGTCTAAGAAGTTGACTTCTTGCGGATGAATTGTGTATTTAACCTTAATGGATGGATGATGACCGTTGAGAAAGTTAATAAAATCTGTGAATAACTGGATGTCGTGGGGCCAGGCTCCTATTATGTCATCTAAAAAGCAGTAATAAAAAGTGGGTTGATATGGACACTTGGCCAGTGCCTCTCTCTCCCATTCAGCCATGTATATATTGGCGTAAGCAGGTGCACATTTTTTGCCCATAGCTGTTCCCTCCACCTGCAGGTAATAGTGGTCATTGAATAAAAAGTCATTGCTAGTCAGGCTGATTTCTAATAGTTGTAATATTTCTTTGTCCGGTCTAGTGTTGTCTGGGTATCTCTTAAAGATATTTCTAATTGCTTGTATTCCTGTTGCTGTATTTATGTTGGTGTATAGGCTATCAATATCTATCGTGAATATGTGTGTGTGGGAGGGAACAACTATGGGTCCAATCCTCTCCATGAAGTGGTAGGTATCCCTGAGAAAGCTGGGGTGCCTTGTGGAGAGAGGGTTGATATGGTGATCTATATATTGTGAAATGTTATATGATTCACTATTGCAGTCTGAGACAATCGGTCTGCCAGGAGGAACTTCAAAGGGAATTGTCCATGTCTCCGGTTCCTTGTGTACTTTTAACAGTAAGTAGAATAGTCTAGGTCGTGGGGTGTCTGTACCGTAGAGAAAGTCCCGTTGTTTTGCTGTGATGTAGTGTTGGTCGTAGAGTCTTTTTATTATTGTCCTTAGCTGTGTCTGTGGTTGTATACTGTTTTCTATTTGTTTATAATGTTTGGTGTTTGATAACTGGCTTTAGACATGTATTGATGTTTATCCAATATTACTATTTTTGAACCTTTATCTGCTGGTTTGATGATTATGTGTGGGTTATTTTTAAGTTGTTGTATTACCTGTCTTTCTACGTGTGTGAGGTTATCCTCCCTATCTGTGTGAGTCTGATGGTTGTGAAGTGTGTTTTTGTCTATTCTGATTAGTCTCCTGATTCTACCATCTATCTGGGAGGTTTTAGGTTCCCAGGTAGATGGTAAAGTAAATGGTAGGTGATTGTCATCTGTGTTGTAGTCAAAATAGTCCAAAAGTTTAAGTCTTCTATGATATTTGTGGGTGTCCCTTTGAAGTTCCTCCCAATCAAATTTGTTTGGGCGAGGGATGAATGTCAACCCTCTCTCCAGGAGCTTTACCTGTGCTGCTGTGGGTATAAAGGATTTGGAAAGATTCATGATATTAGTTGTTGACTGGTCCGCAGCTCCCCTTGGTGGAGGATCTGCACTGGTTATTAGGGAAGGAAAGAGATTGCATAGAAATAACTTTTCTTGCAAACTGTGGCTTGTGGTTAATGTAAATGTAACTGTCTACACCAGTGTTGAAAGATGAGGTCTGCTGTGGTGGATGTCCAGTGTATGAGATCTGTTGTTGTGTGAAATGTGTCTTGTGGAATCTCTAATAGGGTTGGGAAGTTAGTGGTAATGTAAGCGTTGATGAGCTTAAGGTTTCTCTTCTGCTGTGGAGTAAGAAGAGGTGAATGGCTGATGACAGGAATGTATATTGTTGCGTTTGGAAATGTTTTCTTTGCCTCCTTGTGCATACCTGACAGCTGTTTTAGTGATGTTTGGAATGGGTCATGATCCTTGTTGTTCAGGCCCACCGAGATAACAACAGTCGCTGTGTCTGTATGTATGGGGGTTTTCTCCAGTACTTTTATGAAATTATAGAATGTTGCCCCTGGGTAACTGTCTACCTGGATGTTGGGGTTATTGAATGGTGGGATCCGGTTGAGGTTTGAGTCTCCTATGATGAGTGTTGGTGTGTGTCCCTCAATGTTCCAATCTGCCACCTTGTAGTTCGGCCTAGCCTTGTGAAGGGTTTTTGGGAAGGGTGTGTGGGTTTAGGCTGTGGTTGGGGTTGGGGTTGAAGATGGGGCTGTGGTGGGGGTGATGGTGGGTATTTTGAGGCGCCAGTTGTACAGGGACCCTGGACAGGCAGAGGCACAGCTATGTTCGTTTCTAGTGGGGGTTCGGATTTGGGAGCTTTGGGGTGTTGCCCATTGTCTTGCCCTTTAATCATCGTCATGTGCCCCTTGAATTGCCCTGTCCTTGTCTGTACCCCTTTCCTGGCGCCTCCTGTGGGTGAAAGAGGAGCAGATGTAATTATGTCCCTTAGTAATATTGATACATTACTCTGTGCTCCTTTGCAGTTAGTGTTTTGTTTAATGGGTGTAGCTGTAAGTGTACAAGTTTCTGTTTGACTGTTGACTGTGTGGTGAACCTGGGCTATGATGGGGGTGGCTGCTTTAGGAGTAGGGGGGCCCACTGGACTTTTCCATTCCTCCTTTCCAGTTGTAGGGGTTGCTATGTTTACCTCTCCTTTTTGATTGGAAAGGGAAGAATCAGTGAAATTGGATGTTGAGGGTAGGGAGTGAAGATGTGTTTTGGAAAGAGTTTGTGTGCGAAGGTTATAAGTTTCACTCAGGGTCGGTTGTTTTCCCAGTGATAGTGTCCGTAGGTATGATGGTTGTTTTTTTGGCAGGGGGCGAGGTTTTGATAGAGGTGGAAATTCCTCTGCTGAGGAGAGAAGGGGCACTGGGTTTGGAATTAAAGTTAGTATCGTTGGTCGGGAAGTTTGTAGTGGGGTGTGTTCTATTGCTGGAAGTGTATGTGGTTGGTCTCCTATTGTGTTGGTCTGTATAGTTGTTTGTTGGGGAGAGGAAGTGGCCTTAGGGGGTTTCAAGGTGGTTTCGACTCTAATGATGGTGGTGGGTGTCAATTTATGTTTGTACCTCTTATGTGCCCAGCCTGTTGCGATTGTCAGTGCCAGAGTGTTGGGTGTGTTTATTTGTTGTGTAATGTTGTAGGTGATTGACCGGTAATGTGCCTGTAGTATATTCATGTTGTTTTGCATCCACTGGTGTGTGTTCTGTGATAATTTTATTGTGGTGTTGTCTGTGGGTGAAGATGGTTTGATAAAGTTGGTGACACGATGCACCTGTCTCATCATGCCAGTGGGGAATGTCTGGTTTTTAAGTGCTTTTTCCACCACCTCCATGTGGTGGGTTGCCTGTTTTAATTTAAAGTACAGTTTGGCAGTCTGCCTTGTCTCCTCGTCTGGGGGTTCGTATAGGCCAGGCCGTCTGTATGCGTAGGGTTGGGTTTGGGGTTGTGGTGTCCTATCATATGCCCTGGTCTTTAAAAGCATTAATGCCTGCATTGTTACTAAACCCTGAGGCTAAAATGCCTAAATACTGCGCTTCCTAGTTTAATACACTACAATCAGGTTGTTCTCAGTCGAGGAGGACCGGACCGTGTAATTCAAAAAAGCAGGGCAATACTATATTTAGAGATAGAAGATGTGAAGGCCTGAACAGCACGATACTTCTTGTGCTGCTCAGAACCAGTCCTTACCGCCTTGTTATTTTGTCTGCCGGGTTTATTGAAATATGGAGGTGGAGATGAGGTTACGATTGTTTCTTGACGTTCCCGAATTCCAGGGCTGGGGCTGTGATCCGTTGTTCTTTCGCCGTGTTCTTTGTAGACCGGGTTATTGCGATATGGAGATGGAGATGAGGTTTACCGATTGTTTCTTAACGTTCCCGAGTTCAAAGGCTGGGGCAGTAATCCGTTGTTCTTTCTGGGTCCAATCCTGTTAAAAGATCTTGTCCCACAGGTTAAAATCCCGATTGTTTCCCCAAGTGTCTGTGCACCTTAGGCAATGAGCTCCCCCTTACCCCTCCACATCTTAACTCTAAAACGTAACTTTTAATTATATTGGTTAAAATCAAAAAGGTGATTAAAAGCCAAGCACTGTTAAAATCCACTGTGAAGTCCTGTTTGCAAAACCCTGACGTTTCGCAGAATTTTCTGCTTCTTCAGAGGGATCTTTTCCTCGACCGAGAACCCCCGTACCTTTTAAAATGGGCGCAATTAGGAGGGAGAGACCTAGCCACTGCGCCCAAATTGGGCGTTTCTATCTTTCTGTTATCTATTGGCTCAATTTACCAGCGGGAGATACTCAAAGGCGGGAAATGTATGGCATTACAAGGGCTTATATGTTGAGCTCCTCTTTCTTCTGTTTGCTTTTCAGTTCAGTTTCCAGACTGTTATAAATTAACCTAGCGATATCCCCAGTCAGAACTTCTATCAGTTAAATATCCTTTGTCATGATAGTCCCTCATTTATCCCAATATTTTCCCTCTCTGATACTTTACTTCCCTAACTTTCCCTCCCTATTCTGTCCCCGTCTTGTTACTCTATTCAGTTATATTACATTTTCTATTCTGTACTTTTTTATTTCCTTAGTTGTTATGTGTAGTTCTATATATGGATACAATTCAATCCCTCTGGCACAATGAGACAAATCAAAGAAATAAAAAATAATAACAGTGTTGGGGGAGATAAGAGTGATTCAATGTTATATGTTGCTGTGATTCACAAGCGCTATTGCTCTCGCGGTGGGTCCAGACGTGGATGACCCGTGGACAGCGGAGGAGCAACACGCCACACGAGAAGCAGAAACCAGCACCTGAGGGCAGTACTATGCTTGTAGAGGGACAACCCAGGGATGGCACGGGCTAGGGTTAGGTTTTGAATATAATTGTGTTTTGTTTCAACTAGTTAGTTTTACGGTGCACAGGCCTATCTCCTGTTTATCCCTCCCATTTCTGATGATCTAATATAATAGGTGTAGTACTTAAAAAGGCCTGTAGATGTCCTCATAGGATCATAAATTAAACTGAGGTAGGCTCCAAGTTGCCTCTTTTTCTGGGTGGCAGTGCAGAAGTCAATGTCGTGAGAGATTCATTCAACCATAGTGTTGTTAAATATGAACATAAACGCCATATTGTGCATTTAAATGGTTTTATTGTTTTAAAGGAAAGGAAAAACCTAAAAGAGGAAGTGCCAAACTAAAACCAAACAAACCATAAATATATAGAGA
>NC_143029.1:93822500-93827500 GCF_057628025.1 Oncorhynchus mykiss
TAAAGTGCCCATAAAGCACCAAGGACGGCCCCGACCGAGACAGGGCCGTAGTGGGGCACTCCCCTGGCGGGCTATAGCAATAGAATGACGGGTAAAAATATTTAAAACAGTTTTATAATTTCTGGGTGACCAGGTGCACATGGGCCGTTTGGGTGACCAGGTGCACACGGGATTAATAGCAATCTGCATCCATCGCAATTTCTTAAAGTGCCCATAAAGCACCAAGGACGGCCCCGACCGAGACAGGGCCGTAGTGGGGCACTCCCCTAGCGGGCTATAGCAATAGAATGACGGGTAAAAATATTTAAAACCGTTTTATAATTTTTGGGTGACCAGGTGCACACGGGTCTTTTGGGTGACCAGGTGCACACGGGTCTTTTGGGTGACCAGGTGCACACGGGTCTTTTGGGTGACCAGGTGCACATGGGATTAATAGCAATCTGCATCCATCGCAATTTCTTAAAGTGCCCATAAAGCACCAAGGACGGCCCCGACCGAGACAGGGCCGTAGTGGGGCACTCCCCTGGCGGGCTATAGCAATAGAATGACGGGTAAAAATATTTAAAACAGTTTTATAATTTCTGGGTGACCAGGTGCACATGGGCCGTTTGGGTGACCAGGTGCACACGGGATTAATAGCAATCTGCATCCATCGCAATTTCTTAAAGTGCCCATAAAGCACCAAGGACGGCCCCGACCGAGACAGGGCCGTAGTGGGGCACTCCCCTAGCGGGCTATAGCAATAGAATGACGGGTAAAAATATTTAAAACCGTTTTATAATTTTTGGGTGACCAGGTGCACACGGGTCTTTTGGGTGACCAGGTGCACACGGGTCTTTTGGGTGACCAGGTGCACATGGGATTAATAGCAATCTGCATCCATCGCAATTTCTTAAAGTGCCCATAAAGCACCAAGGACGGCCCCGACCGAGACAGGGCCGTAGTGGGGCACTCCCCTGGCGGGCTATAGCAATAGAATGACGGGTAAAAATATTTAAAACAGTTTTATAATTTCTGGGTGACCAGGTGCACATGGGCCGTTTGGGTGACCAGGTGCACACGGGATTAATAGCAATCTGCATCCATCGCAATTTCTTAAAGTGCCCATAAAGCACCAAGGACGGCCCCGACCGAGACAGGGCCGTAGTGGGGCACTCCCCTAGCGGGCTATAGCAATAGAATGACGGGTAAAAATATTTAAAACCGTTTTATAATTTTTGGGTGACCAGGTGCACACGGGTCTTTTGGGTGACCAGGTGCACACGGGTCTTTTGGGTGACCAGGTGCACATGGGATTAATAGCAATCTGCATCCATCGCAATTTCTTAAAGTGCCCATAAAGCACCAAGGACGGCCCCGACCGAGACAGGGCCGTAGTGGGGCACTCCCCTGGCGGGCTATAGCAATAGAATGACGGGTAAAAATATTTAAAACAGTTTTATAATTTTTGGGTGACCAGGTGCACACGGGTCTTTTGGGTGACCAGGTGCACACGGGTCTTTTGGGTGACCAGGTGCACACGGGTCTTTTGGGTGACCAGGTGCACACGGGTCTTTTGGGTGACCAGGTGCACACGGGTCTTTTGGGTGACCAGGTGCACACGGGTCTTTTGGGTGACCAGGTGCACACGGGTCTTTTGGGTGACCAGGTGCACACGGGTCTTTTGGGTGACCAGGTGCACACGGGTCTTTTGGGTGACCAGGTGCACACGGGTCTTTTGGGTGACCAGGTGCACACGGGTCTTTTGGGTGACCAGGTGCACACGGGTCTTTTGGGTGACCAGGTGCACACGGGTCTTTTGGGTGACCAGGTGCACACGGGTCTTTTGGGTGACCAGGTGCACATGGTCCTTTGGGTGACCAGGTGCACGCCGGCCTTTGGGTGACCAGGTGCACACGGTTCTTTTGGGTGACCAGGTGCACATGGTCCTTTGGGTGACCAGGTGCACGCCGGCCTTTGGGTGACCAGGTGCACACGGGTCTTTTGGGTGACCAGGTGCACACGGGTCTTTTGGGTGACCAGGTGCACACGGGTCTTTTGGGTGACCAGGTGCACACGGGTCTTTTGGGTGACCAGGTGCACATGGTCCTTTGGGTGACCAGGTGCACGCCGGCCTTTGGGTGACCAGGTGCACACGGTTCTTTTGGGTGACCAGGTGCACACGGTTCTTTTGGGTGACCAGGTGCACATGGTCCTTTGGGTGACCAGGTGCACGCCGGCCTTTGGGTGACCAGGTGCACATGGTCCTTTTGGGTGACCAGGTGCACGCCGGCCTTTTGGGTGACCAGGTGCACACGGTCCTTTTGGGTGACCAGGTGCACGCCGGCCTTTGGGTGACCAGGTGCACGCCGGCCTTTGGGTGACCAGGTGCACACGGTCCTTTGGGTGACCAGGTGCACGCCGGCCTTTGGGTGACCAGGTGCACACGGTTCTTTTGGGTGACCAGGTGCACGCCGGCCTTTGGGTGACCAGGTGCACGCCGGCCTTTGGGTGACCAGGTGCACACGGTCCTTTTGGGTGACCAGGTGCACATGGTCCTTTGGGTGACCAGGTGCACGCCGGCCTTTGGGTGACCAGGTGCACACGGTTCTTTTGGGTGACCAGGTGCACATGGTCCTTTGGGTGACCAGGTGCACGC
Source organism: Oncorhynchus mykiss (assembly GCF_057628025.1). Classification (NCBI taxonomy): domain Eukaryota; kingdom Metazoa; phylum Chordata; class Actinopteri; order Salmoniformes; family Salmonidae; genus Oncorhynchus; species Oncorhynchus mykiss. The sequence continues at coordinate 93,825,139 of NC_143029.1, forward strand.
CGGCCTTTGGGTGACCAGGTGCACACGGTTCTTTTGGGTGACCAGGTGCACGCCGGCCTTTGGGTGACCAGGTGCACACGGTTCTTTTGGGTGACCAGGTGCACATGGTCCTTTGGGTGACCAGGTGCACGCCGGTCCTTTTGGGTGACCAGGTGCACACGTTCCATTTGGGTGACCAGGTGCACGCGGTTCATAACAGCGCGGTTATCTGCTTTAATGTCCGAGGAGGGGTGCTTAAGTGTGGGTGCCCTGGTTCACCTGGTATGCGAGGTTGTGGAGGTGGGGGGGGGGTCCCCTGCTGGTATCATCCCCGAAATAGAGGGGTGATACCCGGGTGGTGAGTAAGGGCCTACAAGCCTGGAGGTCAATAGCTCCAGGGGGTAAGCTCTACTGTCATGTCCGTAAATAGAGTGGTGTTACCCGGGTTTTGAACCATATTTAAATTTTTGGGTTACCAGATGCACGTTTTCAATCACCAGTTGCACGGAGGATTAATAGCAATCTGCATCCATCGCAATTTCTTAAAGTGTCCATAAAGCACCAAGGACGGCCCCGACCGAGACAGGGCCGTAGTGGGGCACTCCCCTAGCGGGCTATATCAATAGAATGACCGGTAAAATGATTTAAAACAGTTTTATAATTTTTGGGTTACCAGATGCACGTTTTCAATCACCAGTTGCACGGAGGATTAATAGCAATCTGCATCCATCGCAATTTCTTAAAGTGTCCATAAAGCACCAAGGACGGCCCCGACCGAGACAGGGCCGTAGTGGGGCACTCCCCTAGCGGGCTATATCAATAGAATGACCGGTAAAATGATTTAAAACAGTTTTATAATTTTTGGGTTACCAGATGCACGTTTTCAATCACCAGTTGCACGGAGGATTAATAGCAATCTGCATCCATCGCAATTTCTTAAAGTGTCCATAAAGCACCAAGGACGGCCCCGACCGAGACAGGGCCGTAGTGGGGCACTCCCCTAGCGGGCTATATCAATAGAATGACCGGTAAAATGATTTAAAACAGTTTTATAATTTTTGGGTTACCAGATGCAGGTTTTCAATCACCAGTTGCACGGAGGATTAATAGCAATCTGCATCCATCGCGATTTCTTAAAGTGTCTATAAAGCACTCAGGACGGCCCCGACCGAGACAGGGCCTTAGTGGGGTGCTCCCATAGCGGGGAACAATGAGAGGGGTGCCTTTAAATTCATTTTGAACCATATTTGAAATTTTGGGTTACCAGATGCACGTTTTCAATCACCAGTTGCACGGAGGATTAATAGCAATCTGCATCCATCGTGATTTCTTAAACTGTCTAAAAAGCACTCAAGGACGGGCCTGACAGAGAGAGGGCCGTAGTGGGGCACTCCCCTAGCGGGCTATATCAATAGAATGACGGGTAAAAGTATTTAAAACCGTTTTATAATTTTTGGGTTACCAGATGCACGTTTTCAATCACCAGGTGCACGGAGGAAAATGAGCATTTGCATCCATAGTCATGTTTTAAACCGTCCATAAAGCACTCAGGGCCGGCCCCGGCAGAGAGAGAAAAAGAGGGGAAAAGTGTTGAAAAAAAAAAAAAATCCTACCTTCCATAAATAATTGGGACCGGCCCCCATTGCTAAAGGTCCGTAGTAGGGTGCGCCATAACCGGACATGAATATATGGAACACCGCTAACCGCATAGAGAACCGTGTTTTGGGTGACCAGGTGCACGTTTTCAATCACCAGTTGCACGGAGAGAGAAAAAAGTAATCATACCTTCCATAAATAATTCAGGCCGGCCCCCATTGCTAAAGGTCCGTAGTAGGGTGCATCATTATCGGACATGTATATCTGTAACACCGCTAACCGCATAGAGAACCGTGTTTTGGGTGACCAGGTGCACGTTTTCAATCACCAGTTGCACGGAGAGAGAAAAAAGTAATCATACCTTCCATAAATAATTCAGGCCGGCCCCCATTGCTAAAGGTCCGTAGTAGGGTGCATCATTATCGGACATGTATATCTGTAACACCGCTAACCGCATAGAGAACCGTGTTTTGGGTGACCAGGTGCACGTTTTCAATCACCAGTTGCACGGAGAGAGAAAAAAGTAATCATACCTTCCATAAATAATTCAGGCCGGCCCCCATTGCTAAAGGTCCGTAGTAGGGTGCATCATTATCGGACATGTATATCTGTAACACCGCTAACCGCATAGAGAACCGTGTTTTGGGTGACCAGGTGCACGTTTTCAATCACCAGTTGCACGGAGAGAGAAAAAAGTAATCATACCTTCCATAAATAATTCAGGCCGGCCCCCATTGCTAAAGGTCCGTAGTAGGGTGCATCATTATCGGACATGTATATCTGTAAC